>NW_004949102.1:5346344-5397591 GCF_000317375.1 Microtus ochrogaster | reverse complement strand
GTAGACCAGGCTGGTCTCGAACTCACAGAGATCCGCCTGCCTCTGCCTCCCGAGTGCTGGGATTAAAGGCGTGCGCCACCACCGCCCGGCTTGTGCCCATCTTTGATTAGGAGAGCCAAACATAACGGTTCTTTCATTTTCATTAAGGCAGCCTAGAAACAGAAGTAATGCCAACTGCAGATCAGCAACCCAACAAGCAGATAGTCAGTGGCTGCATAGGAGGAAATGGATAACTTATGATAAATGAATTGGTATTGCCTGCCATTTTTCCTTGCCATCACTTTAATCAATAAGGGAAAAGGTGAATTGCTATTGATCTCTTTAACACCCTTAAACGATACTGTACAAATTACAGAAACACAAGGGGAGTAGGTAAGGAAATGAAAAGAAGAAGGATGAAGTAAGTAAGTCCAGGCCATGAGAAACTGCTTTTTCCTGGAGTGGTGTAGGCATGCTTGGTGCCCCTGTGACTGTGTCACAAAGGGCCAGGCCCCTTCCTCAGACTTTCAAGGTCTAGGCACAGAGCATCTCATACTTCTACCTGCTTTTCACATGCTGCAGTGCTTCTGCAGGGCAATGGGGCTCAATAAATCATATAACTGCCCTTGACGTAAAGCTAAAAGCCTATACATTGCAACATCATAGGGCTTCCAAGGTCTCATGAATTTCTAAAGTTGCCATTCTTTAGTGGTATTGAGCTGGGGTATCTTAGCCACTGACTATTTTGTATGGAAAAGCAAGAATCCACAGCTTCAAGGACAATCTCTAGCAAGCCCTAACAGAGGCAGGAAGGCAGATATGCAAATATGGTCTCATCCAGACAACCAGGGAAAAGGAGCATTAGATTCATGGGCGTAGCACCCATAATAGGAAGATAAAATAGTTAGTGTCTGCTTTGCATCTTCAGCATAGAGCTTCATTCAACAAGTTAATTACAAGGAGGATTATGAGAACTACTAAGTCCTCTGGGTTAGAGTTTACTAAAATACATTGCTATCAGGACCCAACACTGCCTTGCTCATCTAGAAAAAGTCAACACATCACAAAGATCTGATACCAGAGAAAAGGGAAAATACCGATCAAAGTTTAACCCAATGGAGTACAGAATTATCCCCAGCTCCAGATAACAGTTCTGTTATTCCATCAATTGGCTCCTAATTATTGAGATGCTGGTGAGAAGAGAAAAACCTCTGGCCAGCACTCCCTTTTCAGGACACTAACACTCTCAGGTATCTCCTGGGCCAGTGTCTCCTGAGGAAATTCCCGATGTCTGAGCATTCCCATTATTTGGCATTCTTAAGGAAGTAAGGAAGAAGAGAGCTTAGCAACCCTAGTTTTGCAGATGCAGCAGTCAATGTACCATATGAAACAGAATCCGGACTTAAATTGACATATGAAAACAGCAAGAACCCTCAGGATGCTTTTGGTACTCTTGCTTAAATGGTTCTCTAGAAACTACGACTCAGGTATAACTGCATAATTCTGAAAACAGTGACCCCCCTCTCCCCAGTTCACTAGTATCCCCACCTTCTTCCACAAATACCTGAAAGGCCAAAACACAGAGCAAAATTAAATGCAAGTTAGAAAGCTGCTGATGTGCTGAGAGCAAGGTGCTGAGATGAGGAGTAAGTGCTTAAGTGCACCCCAGGCATTTGGGAATGGCCACATCTGCAGTCTTGGAAGCTGAGGGGAGAACTCTGGTTCTCTCTGCCAGGCAGGCTGAGTGCGTCATATACTCAAGAGATGGGGCACACGGCTGTGGGAGGGCATGGCAATAAGAAGCAACTAGTCCCCCTCCTACAAGGAATCCTCCTATTCTGAAAGTGACCCTATTCTAAAATTACCAAGTGGCAGTTGGCCAGGCCAAAAATCCATATCCAATCAGTGGCAATGGCCTGTTTGTTGCATTTCCTCATAGAAGGTTACAGTGCTGCCATAAAACCCCCAGGTCAGAGGTTTTAGATTGAGCACCCTCGTTCCATGAGCACTCTAGAGACCTGGAAAGTGGCATATGGAGCCGTGTGGGCAGAGATGGAAAGGATCTGTAGTAGCTGCATCATCTCCCATCTCTAGCCAACTTCTGTCTTTACCACTATAAAGAATTCTACTGTACCATGAGACAGGAAACGGAGAAAAGGAAAGCACAGTGTTAACCTGGGAAGAAAAAGCGCACGGGGAAAGGGCTTCCAGTACACTCTTCTCATCCTTGCTTCAGAAAACAGCTATCACTTCTACAGTGATGGCTCCAGACAATGCTACTTGTCGTTCTTTTCCCATCCCTTTCTGTCCTGGTTAACACCTAGATCTTTCTTTAGGGCTCCTGCTGGCACTTTCCTAGGTTCCAAGTCTTCCAGTTTAATACACATCCAGGACAAACATGTGGTGAACTTAGACTGCTGTGACGGCGGGATAGAAGCATGGGGCCAAAAGCAGCACAGCGACTTCATCTGAGGACCGGGAAGCCTGGGCTGCCTGGGGTCTAGAAGGCTGTCTTCTCTCCTTCTCTAGTTGCTATGACCCTAGGGATCACACAAGACCAGGATTGTTATGTAAGTAGAAGAAAGCAGGGAGCCCCCATGGTAGTTTAGGTAGTGAAGACACTTAGCCATTATTTCTCAGACACCGACAAGTGACTGGCTCTTCCCTCTTGTAGTGATGGTTGGCCTTATCAGTTCACAGTCAAATCGAGAAAAGCCCTCTTGCAAAGCCCTTTGCTTTTTCAGTGAAAGTGGTACTGCTCAGAGGAAAATGGTTTTGATGTATGGGACATGAATAACCAGAGACAAAATGGCCTGGTCTTATCTTACTTAGAAAAAAAGACTGGCTCATGCCCAAAGCTCTTTTGAGAACTTAGATGAAGTATGGCAAATGTGTTTCCATTCAAATTCCAAATCTATCTAATTGGTAGGAACTTAAAAAAAAATTTTTTTTTCCTTCTGAGTCAGGGTCTCACTATATAGACCTTCCTGGTCTGAACAGACCATGCTGGTCTCTAATTCAAACGATCCGCCTGCCTTTGCCTACCAATTGCTAGGATTATGTGCCACCATGCTCAGCTCAGTTGGTAGTAGCTTCGAAGAACTCGGAAAAGGATCAAAGCCCTAGGTCAAAGTATGCTGTAACTGGCAAGAGTGTCAGCTATGGCACAAGACCGGATTGGGGTGGAGAGTATATTTACATTTACTGACAATGGTCTGGGAGTGAGGCAGTGGGTGGAACATTACTTTTTGCTGATTCTAATATGAATATTGTTCATAGCACAAGCACCTATATCAAACCACCACAATGGTACTATGTGAGCATAGTGTTTTATCCACATTGGAGTTTGAATCCCACATTAGCAAAACCAATAGACAACTAATGTCAGTAATAAAATGATGCTGCAAACTGCTGTTCATGGCGTGTTCACTATCTACTAGATCCTGCGTTAGTATTTACATACACATCTCATTTTCACAGTAACCAACAGCACAATCTTTATACAACTGAAACAATGGAATGTCGCAGGACTGCTGCACCGAACAACACTAGAAACACCGTTCCCAGTGAATTGCAGTACAGTGAGACGGGCCTTGTTTAGAGAGCAGGTAGAGAATGGAAATGAGGGTCCAGGTCTGACTCTTCACATGTTACTAAGTTTTTGTTCAGTGACAAAGAAGAAAAAAGATGCCCTTAAAACAGAGTGAAGATGAGTCTGAGAATGAGCTGTCCCCTGAGATGATGAAACCCTGTCGTTTGGGCCAGGTTTAGCGCATCTCTGCTGTTAATTCCCAACCTTGCTCATAATCGTATTTCATGCACCAAAGCATTCACAACAGACCATTGGTCACTTTCATTTTAAAAATCCATTTAAGTTCAGCTGACCAGAAACTGTCACGGGTGGAGTAGCAAGTAGGAAGTTCATCAGCAGAGCCACGTTTGGAACACAGAGGCTCCCTAGTCTTTGGTAACAGACACAGGGAGTGGGTAAGAAGCCCGAATTAAGGTCAGCTCATCCACCAGAACAGTCACGCCTGTGTCCTTGGGGGAGTCACACGTGGAACAGCACAATGTTACTGCTACCTGGAGAGCAAATGCAATCTACAATCTGCTTGTCCTTTGCTTGCGGTTCAGGAAGTCTAGCTATTATATATTATGAGCTATGTTCTAAAAAAGCATCAACTGAATTATGCAATACCAAAAGAATGGGAAATTCAGGCAGTGGGGTATGGCTTTGAATGTCTGGGACAACGAACAGGGCAACACTAGGCCCAAAACGTCTCTAAACACACCAATATAAAACCTTATGGTTACTGTAGGTGTAAACAGTGCTGGGGTCCTGCATGAAATCCTTTTGACTAGTAGGGGACAGGTCTGTATGGTCATCTTTAGTTCTGAGGGAAACATCCGCCAATCCGAAGACAGGAGATGAAATAGAGAACTGTTTTCCAAACCAGGCTTTAGCAGGGAAGGTAGGGAGTTCAGTGTAAGGCACTTTGCCTAAGAAACAAAAACTCTGAGCTACTTGCCGTCAGCCCTTCGTTATTATATTAAGAATATTAGCGTCTGCTGCCATGGTTTAAAAAGAATCCTTACCTTTGAAAGCTCCAGAAGTGGATGTTCAGGACAAATACAGAGGAAACAAAAGGCGGGGACTGGTTCAAGAGCATCTACGACATCCCAACTCTCCTAGCCCAAACCTTACTGGAGTGTGTGTGGGTGTGTGCGTGGGTGTGTATGTGTGTGTGTAATATTCTTTTTCTCTTGATAACACTTTTCCATTTGTCCTGTTCACAAGACCTCCATAGCTCCTGGGAGCCCAAAAGGATGAACATGTTGGCAAGAGCTGTCCCCTCCAGGTCCTGCTATAAAGAACATACCCTGCGAGAATAGACAATGTCAAATCTGCTGAGGGGCAGCAGCTCTACTTAGTGTGTCCCTGTATGAAGGGTCTTCAGGACCCTGTGTCTACAATAATGCTCTCAGAGACAGTAAGTACACTAGCTTTGCCTTGAGACATCGCTTTAAATTAAGTTCAAACAAGCACCATGGCTCATTTTGGTGGAAAGATGCAAGAAGAAATCATGTTTGAGTCTTTCCATCTTTACCCTGGGACTGATCTGGGTCAGGACTAAAGATGAAAAGAAGAGAATAATGTGCCAGGATTGTCTTGGCATTGCCAAGGGTGCTGCTGCTTCTATTTGGGGAGGAAAGTACAACTATCAGGTCCAAGCACTATATTTCTTACTTAATTTTTGATGGAACAACAGTCCACAAACAAGCTGACCTGGCAGAGAAAAACACAAGTCTCTCAAAGGACAGTTTACAACAGTGGAGACCAGGTCCTAAGGGATAGGGAAGATGCTTCTGCTGAATAGAATTTTCTTTTCAGAAACAGAATCACAGCCCTGAGGCCCTCCTCCATGTCCCAAAGAGGACACATGTCTTGTGTTCTATGCCATGCCTTTCCCACCCTCACTTCCAGCAATAGTGACAGATGAGGGCACTGAGGTCTATCGAACCTAGACTAGACAGCCCCTATGACACACAGGTAATAGGATCCTGGCCAAGCCAATGACAAATTAGCCCCAGCAACTGTTTCAGAAGAATGGATGTAATTCTATGCTTGACTGGCTATGAAAGTTCTATGCATAAGAGCAGAGGAACAGCAGAGCTGAGCTAGCAGCTCTGCAGAAAGGAATCCCATTGGAGCCAGCACACAGGCTAAGAGTGCTGAGGAAGGCCACTGGAAGCTGCCCTAGGAGTTAAACTGACCAGGGAACCCAGTAGGCCAAGGGAAGAAGCATGGTGGGGGACATTGTGATAGCAGCACTCACCTAAAACATTTATCTTAAGTCCCCCACTCCCCTGAGACAAGGTCTCACTATGTAATGTAGTCTGCATTGAACTCAGAGGCATCTTGCCTCTGTCTTCTCAATGCTCCCAACTGAAGGTGTGCACCACCACACCTGGCTTTCTGACATCTTATGATGCTATTTTCATTTAGAGGCTGTGATAGGATTTGAAAACTCTTCTCTCTGGAGGTTAGAAGTACCCAGAAAGAGCTTGAAGCCCCAAAGTGAAAGGTCAGATAATAGCTTGATATTCACATAGTGTTTACAACTCATCTCAGAACAGAAATTTGTGGGTACCTTACTTTAAAACAATCCCTTGGAGCTGGGTGGTGGTGGCACACACCTTTAATCCCAGAATTTGGGAGTCAGGGGCAGGTGGATCTCTGAGTTTGAGGCCAGCCTGATCTACAAAGCAAGTTCTAGGACGGCCAGGGCTCGACAGAGAAACTGTGTCTTGAAAAACAAAGAAACAAACTCCCTTTGGGCTAACAATCTAATCAGCAAAAGTGGATGACAGAAACATATAAGGGAGGGAGACAGGAACTGTATTAAGAAACTGAAAGAGACACTGGTAGCGGCTTCTTTTAGACCACCGAAGTTTTTTGTTTTTGTTTTTTAAAGCACTGGAGCTTTTCTACAACACCAAACATCATTGTTTACTTTTGTGTAAGCATCATGATTAGAAAGATGTGGAAACCCAGAGAGGACAGTCACAGAAAGGTCAAGTTCCTCAGTCAGCCTCAGAACTCTAATGCCTTCCTTCCTCTCCCACTTTCTCAGAGAACTGCAAATAATAATGGAACAGGTCTTTTCCCCAGCCCTACAGCTGTAGGGGAATAAATCACGTCTGAGTATCTTGAAGACAGATAGAAAATGGGAAGTACGAGCATCATAGGCCTGCTCTGACACGGAGCAAATATGAAACAAGTGATGAGACACAGGTTGGAGAGGTGGCCAAGGCGCTTTATAAATCAGAGATGGCACTTTACCCAGAGCAAGGAAGTCATGTCTTTGTAAACAAATGCATGCCCAGAGCCAGACCTGCCTCCAAAGAGAATGACTAGACACACAGGAGCATGGGTACACCCTAGCATATGCAAGGAAGCAGTCATATAAAACACAAGGCCCAGAAAAGTCAAACAGCACATGAAGCAAGCAGGTTATCAAATAGTGAAAAGATGGAAGAACTATGTAAGAGCAGAGAAGACCCCAGGGAGACAGAACCACAACATCCCTCATGCCCCAGAACAGAGCCAGATGGAATAGTTCACGGAACAGCATCAATGTTTGACCTTTGGAAAAGATCCTTTAGTTCTAGACACTCTGGAGTTGAAACAATGATAAAATATGGCTTAAAAAGTGATCCCTTTCTAATAACAGAATTAGCAGTATTTGAGGAGCAAAGCGCTTGATCGGGAGTGTAGATATTTCTATTTTATTACTGCCTCCCACCAGCTATAAGAGGAACAGGTGGAACGGTGTTCCTGAACTGTGAGAATGGGAGAGCAACTTTGTATACATTTGTTGTGAGATACAAAACGAGGCTTAAAAAACAAAAACCCTAGAAAAATTTAAGTTCCTTTTCCCGACCCCCCTATGTCTGAAAAAACATCAGTGAACTATGATCAAACTGAGCTTTGAAAACCATCGCTGAACTGTCAAGGGTGGGTGAGAAAAGCCTTACCCGCCTCCCCACAAAAATCTTTTAAACATTGTGGGGAAAATAGAGACGTTTTAAAAAGGCTGCACACTATCCCCCTTTCTCCTGGACAGTGGTTATGATAATCTAGAATAAAGCAGTTTCTGTAGGAAAAGTGAAGCACAAGTGAGCAGCCTGCTTATTTTTCCAGCAGGCAGTTATTAGTGGCTCGGTGAGGGTTCCTAGTGGACACGGCAATCAGAAAGAGTGGGAGAGCAGGTTTCACTGGGTTCATCCTGGCCAAGTGAACTGCATTCTGGATTTCCCAGGGCTCAGCTACCCTCAGCACCATTGCCACACTCCTTCCTCCCATGGCTTTCCTTGGCAGGGAGGAGGCTACATGAACAGATGGAACAGGAGGCTGAGAGGGCCCAGCACTCAGTGCTTGAGGGTCACTATGGGGATAAGCCAGAGGGTACACAAAAGGCACGAGGTTAGATCAACCTTCAACCCCCTTTTCACACAAGAGGCACTAGAACATGAAACCTAAATGAAGGAGATGGGCCAATTTCTTTCTTTCCTATGTATACTATATTCCTCCTCCTTAGATTAATCAAGATAGGGCCATGTTCTTCCAAACAGGCATTTTTTCCCCCAACAGCAACAGTTGCATTTTATAATGCTATAGTTTTTGCATTTTAAAAAATCCATGGGTTGGGGGTCAGAGGAAAACTAGGGCTCTGCCAGTGTTACTGAAGCTGCAGAGTGAGTTCCCTAGGGAGAAATCTTCCCTCTGATGCTATCAGGAAGAGGGGAAATAGGTCAGGGCAGTAGCCTGTATTTTCCGCTGGAGCTGTCCAGCATGGGGGTGTCATTATCCAGGCATCTTCATGGAGCAATTCTAAGGTCTTAGAGAGGACAAAGGAGTCATCAGAAAACACTGGGAATGATTACCAAACCCCTGTAGACTCATCTTCCTCCAAAGCTATACCTGCTAAGCCTGAAAGTAGGAGAGAGTTAAATTGTAAAACTGACACTCTGGGATCCTGTCAGAAGTAGGAGGATCATGAGCTTGCAAACCAGCCTGGCTACATTGTAAGACCCTGTCTCAAGTAAACATGGAGACATTGATCTTTTATTAATAACTGACAACTTCTTCTTTAAAAGTTCAGGTTTCTCCAACACAGCAACAAGCAGAGTGCTGGCAAGCAGCGACGGCTCGGTAAGTGTATGCTGGCTAGCTGGCCTTCTGGAAGACGATGTCAAGAGGAGTACAAATGACTGTGGAATTCGTGACAAAGGCCTCAAAGGGCTCTTGGATGGCTGGATTGCAGATCAATCTTCTAGACAGAAATACCAAGGAAAGGCAGCAAAAAAATCATATTCTCAGGACCACAAGATGACTGGAGTGTGAAGACCTAGAAGTTTGCACTTTTAAGCCGGTTATCTACCCATTAGCTAATGCTATCTCTCATCCCTATTTCTGGGAAGACGCTAGCAACAAGCACAACTCCCTGTCTGGGAAATTACTCTGGATCTTCCTGTCCTTGGCAGTGTCACAGGGAGTTGCTTTAAAAAGGCTGCTGTATGGTGGGGGTGGGGAGGAGAGGATAAAATATGTCATTAAGCACATGCTAGCCAATGGGAGATAGCACTTACAGCTCACACAAAACAACAATTTTAAGTTCTATACCTCAGAAGCAGCCCAGCCTCAAGGACAGAGACTTCTTAAAGCTCTACATAGTTACCATAATTTAACCCAATTCAGCATAGTCTAAACCACATGGATTATAAGCAAACTTTATCTGTAGCCCATATGACTTCTGACATCTTTTACTCAACTCCACTACACTGACTTATGGTATAAAAGCAGTCATAGACAATGCACAAAAGAATTACCCTGGATATATTTGAGTAAAGGTAAGGATTTAAATCCTTGGAGAGGCCCATGGCTGCTCTGAGCCATGATCAGATCAGAGAATCAGCTAATAACCTGGTATTTGACTTCTAGCTCTTCCCGCCTTGGGACTGGCAACACCACTTGCATGCCGGACCACTGCCCAGGACCAGAATTCCTAAATTCAAGAGAATTGAGGCCAAAAGGAATCAATGGCTAAGGGGAAGCATCTGGTAGAAGACAGGAAAGAGTGGTGTAATGAAAAGGACAAGAGAGCCACTTAGGAAAAAGGGACTGAATGGTGGCTGCAAATGTCAGTAGTTCTGTGCATAAGGAAAGCATGGTAATCAGGTCTCAAGATATGGGAGAAAAGCTCTGTCGTCCCTTTCAGGCTCTACATAGGGGATGGGGATGGAAAAGCAAGCAATTTCCTACTCACTCAATACAGAGGGAGAGACACATGAGGATCTGTGCCCTGTTCATTCAAAGCCAGGAATATATCCTCAGCAAACGGCACTGTTTCTCAGTGTCCACACCCTGAAAGTCAGCTTCCCATTCTTTTCTTGACAGAGGTCTGGCCTTGGTACAGTGACAATAATACTTTTTGTTTTGACCTTTCTCTGATCATGAAGTGCTTCCACTTATGGAGAATCTAGTAAAAACTTTCCCTTAGTAATTCAGATTTATAGTATCTGGGAGAAAGCAGGCCAAGGTAGAGAAACCCTGGGCCCAAAGGCGATAATGTGAACAAAGGTTTAAAAACTTAAAAGGGAAGGTGGGATAGAGCCAAGGACAGTCAGATTTTTAAATACCCAGTTATGCTTGATTATCAAAGGAATAGGCATAAGCACAAAAATCAATGCTCAACTGCCACAGAGCTCCAGCTCTCCTGCAGTCACACAGGCAGCGTACCAGTGCCTGGACCTCTCTCCTTCATCTCTGGAGGAGAGGAAGGCAAGAACGTTGCTTTCTAGGTGTCTTATGGACGCAGGGAATAGTAAACAAACAGCACTCTTGCTAAATGGCCCTCCTTTTATTCTCTTACCATTCAGAAACCAGTTTTCATCTAAACTATGGAGGGAAATGCCCAGGAGAGTTGGCTACAGCTGGCTCCTTCAGTCAACATCTTAAATTATTTGAGGTTTAGGCCATATTCCCATTTCCTCTGGATAATGACCTTTCAAAACAGTCTGACCAAGTAATCATATCAGCTGCTAAAACAATGCAGAACGTTTGTTATAGACAGACCCTAAACAAAGGGCTATGAAAGATTAGGTCACTACAGTCAAGGAAGATAAATATCAACTTCGGATTAGACTAAGGTTATACAAACTTATATATATGGTAGAGGCATTAAAGAAAGTGGAGAAAAGTGCCACCTTTTCCACCAGTAAGTATTAAATATACACAGATAGAGGTAAGGCCACAATAACCAGGAGACTGTCACCCAGGTGCCAGAAACAAGGCCAAGGAGAAAAGCAGTAGGGGAAACAAGAATTGAAAGAGAAAGAGAAAGGAACATTGGTGGTTCTCAATCTGTGGTGGTGGTGGCGTTGAACAGCTCTTTCACAGGGTTGCCTAAGACACTGATATTTACATTACAATTCATAATAGTAGCAAAATTACAGTCATGAAGTAGCAATGAAAATGATTTTATGGTTGGGGTCACTACAACATGAGGAACTGTATTAAAGAGTCACAACATTAGGACGGTTCAGAACCACTGCTTTAGGAGATGTTAGTCAAAACAAAGAAAAGTCAAGTCGGGTGAGATACAATATACAGATCAACTTCTCACAGATGCCCCAAGGCTTCCTCTCCCATGCACGCATATGAAACCAACAATAATCTGATGCTACACCAATCTTACGACTTGGAAGGCAGAGGCTGACAGAACTCTTTCAAGGCTAACCTGGTCTACATAGTGAGTTCCAGGAGACTCAGAGCTATAGAGTGAGACCCTATCTCACTGTTACTTCCTGTGATGCCTGCAGGTCACAAGCCACAGTGGACTTACCTGCTTTCCGAGTTCCTGTGTAGCACAATACTGAAAGGTCTACACAGTCAGAAGGAAAGTCTAAATATTTGCCCCTTCCATCTCATCTCCAGGTATTAGACACAATGGTATGGACTCAAACATTAGTGGAGGGTAGGGGCGGACACTGCTCTCTTTAAATGATAAAAATTCAAGCTACTGTGTGTGGTTACAAGATGTACGTGTAGTGGCAGCAAATGTGTCACCATCAAGGACCTCTACTCTCAAGTATGTGCACATCTTAACAGAGCGGACTGAGAGCAATGTAAATGAGCCGACTAGTGCTGCACACCAGCCACGGCACGGCCAGCAACACAGAAGTAGCATCACCCAGGAAGCTGCAGTTGATATTTGGGAAGTGGAACAGATACCTCTTGAACAGAGATGATTCAGGATTTTTTGGCCAAATTCATTTCTTTTACTCAAACAAGAAGGCAAGTTTGTTAGGGAAATCACAGACAGCAGGAGTACTGCATACTGCTGAGTTTAAAAAGGTGGGACCTCTCAGAGCCTGGGCAGCCCAACACAAGCCCTTAGGGCTGAGCTGTTCTTCCGTAGCTCCCAACGTTAATGTAATGGCTGATAGCTCAAAGGAAATGAGCTGCTAGAATTTTTACCCAGGTTTGCCCAATACCGAACATTTTGAAGCCCCATAGATCTGCTGTCAAGGATCTGGAGTGAGCGATGAGAGAGCCCCTAGAAGCGCACAGCTGCAGCTCTGTGCCTACTCTCTAACTGGAGTGGTCCAACAGACCCGACTAGGGAGGAATCGGGCAGAGGCAGGTCCTAATCCTAAGCCTGTCCAAGGCATACTTCCCACCATTCTTTGCTTGTGCTCATTTAGCAGGATGAATGGCTGGCATACTCCTAGAAAGAAGATATATATCTGTTGACAAAGACGAGTAAAATTAGCAGGTAGAAGGGCACCACGGCAGCAGAGAGCCCAACTCCTGCCTGCAAGAGTCAGCCCAACAGGCAGATACAGAAATACAATTAAATTAAGTCAGAAAACCCACTACAGAAAATGCAATTACTCAAAGATACAAATAAATGTTCAAAGAAAATTGGCCCCTGACAGGGTTAGTCAAGCTTCTAAATCCAGCTGGAGGCAGGCAGCTCAGGCTAATTCGCCAAGGAGGAGGACTGTGGAGCTGAAGTTCTCAGCATCAGGATCCCGGTTGGGCTGGCCTCATGTGCCAGGTTATCACGAGAAGGAATAATCTGGGGGTGGCTAACCAGGGCGCAAAGAAATACAATGTGGGCAGACACAGGAATGGTTCATGGATGGCTAAGCTGGGCAATGGAAAAAGGCAACAGACTCATCTCTGACATGGCAGCAAAGGCTGAGATCCTGGGGGCAGGACTGTGTATCCCTCCTGCAGAGGAAGCTACAGGGAATGGCCTACCTCTCGCTGCAGCACCAGCTCCTTGGTGAAAAGTGTGGCTTCCTCACTGAACGGCTCTCCTTCCTGCACCAAGCCTGGCAGGTTTCGTGCTCCTCTGGGACATTCAATGCCTGTATTGAGAGAAAAGAAAAATCTGTGAGAAAGTGTGCAGAAACACTCCTCACTCCACCACTCTCAACCTGGGAGGAATCCTCACCATGGCTCCCCTTTGGCCCTTCCTGGTTTTAGCCACTGCTTATAGAAAAGGCTTTCCTCACCGAAATCCCACTGCCAACCCAGTCATGGGCTGCTGGAGAACAGCTGCAGCTGGCTCCCAGACACCTCCTCTTTACTCTCTGACTTTATGCCAGGATCCCAAGTGTTAATTCAGTGTCACGTTCCTTTTCAAATAAACACCCTCTCTGTCCTTAGGCTGTGCTTTGTATACTAGTGTACTACTAGCTTTCACTCAGAATAAGAGGCAGGAAAAAGCTAGAATACTGAAGAATGAGTAGGTGTTAGTCAGAGATACTGGCTCCACATCCCATTTTATCATTTATTATCTTCATGGCTTTGGCTAAACTACTGAACAAAGGCTCAACTCCCTTTGTCGAACAGATAAAATACCTCTATTTTTTAAAGATGCTGTATTAGCCCAGGAGAGAATATGTGTGCAAGATACTAGAACAAGGCTGGCTATTTCAGCTTTTGATACCATCATCTTTATCATTCTTAGCAATTCCCACACTTTGACTCCCATAGCAAGCCAATAACATTCATGAGCATAGAAAATTGTCCTGTATACTTGTTTCCAACGATGGTACACTGTACAAAATACACACCTACTGGCAAATCTAGACTGCCTTTTCTTTCTTCGATTCAATCACTCATTTTGAAGATACATTTATTACTAAGAGTAGTCATAAGTGATAGATCATAAAGTATGTTGTATTTTGATGTCTGGATAAGACATAAATATTTCAAAGTAATTCAGACTGCAAATGTAATTATGAAGGAGAAACTTGACCCAGGTAGAGACAGACAGGAAAATAAAGTGATGACAATCCAGAAAAAGAAAAGTGATGAAAATTTGTGTCCCAGTTTCTGACCTCTGCTGGTACCCGATTCTGCGATACTCGGGGAAATAGTGGTTCCATTACCTACAGAACACTGGCTCCACATGCTTACGAGTAAAGCTGGTTGTTCCCATTTCTAATACAGACTCAAGATTCCCAAAGCCCAGAAAAAAAGGAATAGGCTCCATGTCTGGTTCTGAGTGGCTAGGCTTCCAGTAGTAGAGATTATGCAAAATGAAGCACTAGGTGGTAGTGGTGGGGTACAGTAGCAAAAAAGAGACTGCAGCAACCGACATTTTCTGATTATGCAAAGATGGGATAGCTTGAAGGCCCTATGCCAGTCATGTGGCTAGAAGATCAACAGGGCTGCTTCTTTCCCTGCATTTTAGTGTCTATGAGAGGAGTAGGAACTTGATTTTCTAAAAGACAGCAAGAACTCCAGGGGCCAAGAACCTCAGGGAGAGATGAGGCTAGAGCAAAATGGAATGAAAAATAGTCCATGTTTTTCAAGACATCAATAGCCAAAAACACTTTTCATTTTAGATCTGCAAACTAAGCAAGAGGAGAATTGCCAGGGAGAAAAATAAACGATTCTGCTGAACTATTTTGCCACATACCCGTAGATGAAGCATTGCTGCAGAGACAAGAATAATGCAAAAGTAAGTGTTTGGTCTGTTGCTGAGCCCTCACAGCAGAACTGGGGTGCTGTGAGGTGGGTTGCTATGTAGCAGGGACCAAAACTGGGAGCATCAAGTTCAGAAACTGAGGGATGGGAAGGAATTTTTGTAATAAAGGAGTACCTCAAATCTCAGAATCTCAATAGTAAAGTACTAGCTTTAACCCATGTCACCATTTCAGTATTCTGAAATAGCAAGAAATCAGTCAAGCTGCCAGGACCTCAGGAACACCCTATGGGATCCCGATCACCAGATAATGAAGTTGAGAGAGCATGACAGCTCAGTGGATCCAGGTAGTTGAGCAGATCAAGCAGAGTTGCCTTTAGACAAGGGTCCTTTGGGCCTGTGAAACAAGTTCACTCATTATCTGTGGACGAAAAGTAAGTGTCTTGCAGTCACTCTCCACTTCCTAGCAGCCAGGCTTCAGCTAATCCAGAGGAAGAAGCCAACATTCACAACAATGCTAGTTCACATGGGCAAAGGAAGAAATCTCTCTTGGATTCATTTCCTTTGAAAATGCCCCTGGCCAAAGGGCAAGTGAACACCAGGTGGAAGACTACAGGGGCAGATGGGAGAAGCAGAACCTGCTACCAGGCCAAGGTTTGCAGGCAGAGGTAGGAGAGCAGGAAGAATCTCACAGCACCTGTAGATATAGGCTAGTGTAGGCCCAGGAGATGGTGCAAAGAGAAACACTTTTTGCCATGTCTCACGGCCTGAGATCAATCCCTGGAACCTATGTGGTAACTGGAAAGACTTCTGTACACACTGTCTCTTGATTCTATACCCACATGGTGGTGTATGAGCACAGGCATGGACACATACATTCAAGCATACATAGATAAATCAACATGGAGGTCAGAGGACAACTTGAAGGAACTGGCTCTTTCAATTCAGGTTGTCACGTGGCAGGTACCGTTACTCACTGAACCATCTCAGCAATCCCACATGTATATTTGCATATATAGCATACATACTTAGATATAGTCAAATCCCCACAAACTGGTTAATCTTGACTAAATGCATAGTGATAGTCTACTGTACTGTAGCCCATTAAAGACAAAAACTAAGATGGTTTTGGCACTGGATTGAAGACTTGAGTGGGTGGCAACACACAGCATGAAAAACACTGAAAATGAGAAGCAAAGACAAGACTCGAAGATGGGCAGACCCCTGTGGCCTTGGAGCATCCAAACCAAGGGTTTATCAGGTTCCAGACTTGCTTTTGTGTCCAAAGGGATCAAGAAACAAAGAATTGTGTCTGGTGATGAACAGGACAACACCAATTTTAACCTGTAAGACCCAGGAAGTGGCTGGATGCTGCTGTGATCCAGGTGAACACATCGAGCAGGAGGTGGTCTTTATCCCCTTCTGCCCAGGATCCATGGCACAAGGCAGCCCAGAGTGCACTCCGCCTTGTCTGAATCAAGGCCTCTGCTGCTTGCTGGGCTACCATCCCCCTTTCTCAACAATAAAATGGACAGGAGAAACAGAGAGTTCCCAAGCTCTGGAGTGCCTCAGATTGAAGACAGGGAGTGAGTCTTAGAGACTGTCTCTGGCCTATGTCTGTGGTTCTGAATCCTGCACATCACTGCTAACAGCTGCCTTTCCTGGTAACACACTGGAGAGGTGCTGCATGCTGATAAGGTATGGCCTAAGCTGTGTCTCCAACGCCACAGGTACAGAGTAAGTGCCTGTCTTACCACTGCCCTGACAAACCACACAAGAAGCAAAAATATTTTACCTTGAAAAAACACCATACCTAAGAAAAATCCTGAGCATTTTTGAGAATTTTACTTCCCTACAATGCATTGTGGGGATGACATGAGACTGTATCTTAGGTCTGGAAAAGGCTGGTGAGCCATATACACTCCCTGCAGCTCATAAAAACCTTTTCATGCTTTTTGCAGGCTTTCTAGCAAATGAATGGTTGAACAAAATTATTTGAAATAAAACACAACATAAAAGAACATTTTCTTGATTTTTGGAGGGCTCAGGAGGAGACATGATGTTAGGACATCATGACTCTGGCTTCTGCTTTGCCACTAAGAACTATTAAATGTCACCAGCTCACAGCCTCTGTCTCTGACAGGAAGGGTCTACAAGGTCTAGCATAGTCATAAAAATCCTACAATTTTCAGTTTGCCCTTTTGAGCACCCAAGCCTTGACTTTTGGAGTAGAGAGTGCTTCCTTTCAAACTTAAAAGGCTGGGCTGCAGCATAACAATCTATTAAAAAATTATACACTTAGAGACAATGACTAACTAGTGCAATTAACAAAAAAAAAAACCCACTTTGGTCAGTCAGTTTTGGAACAAGAAGAACAAATTCTTGCTAATGACAAGATAATGGCCATATAAGAGATTCTATTGATGGTCAAGTAAAGGTTATGTATCGCTCTGAATATTTTAGAAAGTATGTTAAATTATGTGATAATTACGCTTCCAGACTTAAAGTGTGTCTGTTCTTTCTTGTACTGCACGAGAACTAAGCGGAAATATGGCCAGCTTGCTTTATGTAGAAGTGACAGCTTCCCAATGACTGATAGTCCAGCAAAAAGTCAGGCATTATCAGAGGGAGAGAGAGATAGTGGAAACAAAAACCAATCTGAAGGATTAGTCAGTGGTGCTGACTGCTTGTCCACGGCGCTTTCTGCGGCCCTTGGCATCAGAGGGAAGAGAGCAGGAGTCTGCCTGGGACACTCATACACCTCACAGCTCTCCTATGCCTTCCTCCTTGCTTCACTAGCCCAGACTAGACACTATGTTGGAGGGTAGGGGCATCGGTGTGAGAGGAAGACTGTGCTCATACCGCTAATGTACCGGACAGAAGGTATCCCCCTTTACTACCGTGTATGGCACATTAGTGGTGACTGAATTAACTACTTTAGAGTTGTTCACTGTTAACAACTGATAGATGAGCGCTCATCTCATCTGTGAGACTGGAGGCTGAATGCTATGGCTGAGTCAATGGTGGGCTTCCCAGGCCCAAGCAGTGATGTGCTCCCCACACAATGTTGGCATTTGTTCTCATCGCTCCACAGCTGAGAACGGGAAGCAGAAGTGGGCAGGAGGGATGGACAGCAATAAAACCGTGTCCTAATAAGGACAGCAGATGACAGGTGAGCAAGTATGACCCTTTCTGGAACTGGGTCTGCACGTGCCATGTGTAAAGCACAAGCCTGCCGAGGAACCACAGGAAGCAATAAGCCACAGATTTCCTCAGACTCATCTTCCAGATTCTAGGACCCGTGAGATGTGATCCTACTTAGGATCCCTAAGATGTTCCTATAAATCTCCCTTCACTACCACCACGAGTTATGGGAGTCTAGTATTTCAACAGAAATAAAACTGAAACTTACACAGAAATTGCTTCTGAAGGTGGGAACTGTGTCATATTCAGGGTTTATTTTTTCTACACCAGACACCCAATACATTGTCAAGCAACAAAGTAGATTCGCAAGGAGTGTTGAATGAGTAAGAGTGAAAAATTCTGAGAAAAAGAAGTAAACATCAAAAGACAGAAATGGCAGATTCAGTCACCACTAAGGTGCCTTATATAGTAGAAGAGGGGATACTTCCTAGCTGGTAACAGCTTTCTGAGTTCAAAGTCTTTCTCATTCAGACCCGCCCCCTTCCCACATAGTGTCTGTAATGGACTAGATAGCATTACCGACAGGGAGGAAGAAGGCTTAGGTGAGCTGGGAATTTCTAAAGGTGTCAGCAGTCAGAAAGCAAGTTCTGCTGAATGTATGGGTCTGGAGTGACCCATTTGGAAGACAGAGGTGTTTTTCTGGATAACAGAAGAGGGGTTCACAGAATCCTTAACTACTGATATCCCAGTCTCCCACGGTAACATAACACTCCAGATGAGATACATAGCATAGCCACACCTATGTACCCTAGAGTGTCACATTTGAGAAACCAATGGTGAGCGGCAAGGTCTGAGATGCTGGGGCACAGCAGAGATGTTTAGTTTTCAACACAACAGCAATGCCCAAGTATGATCAGCACTGGAAGCTGATGTGGCCACATGGAAATGCAGAAAACTGGAGCACCCTTTCAGAGAGCAGGAGAAAATGACTCAGGGCGGGGAGACCTGCTTTTAAAGGGAAGATAAGAGTGCTAAATCTGTAGAGCTCAGCTACGTGGTGACTAAGAGGGCGACACGGGAACAATCTGCAAATATTTGAAAGGTGTAAACACCAGAAAGGAGGGGATGCTCAGCCTGAGCAGGGCTATAATTATTAGGGGAAGGAAAATCTGGACAAAATATTGGAAAAACAGTGTGGCGATAACTACTGGGTTATAAATAAGTTTCCAAATAACAACGAGAATGTTGTTATTGAATCCTGAAGCTGAGAGGTGTTCAGCCATCCCTTTCTTACAGAGAAGCTCACACCAATCAACTATGAGTTTACTTGCTACATTTAGGAACAGATCTTAATAATAATTCAACTCTAAGTTTTTCTGATATAAGTACTGCTGGCCCCCTGAAATTTCTACATAATTTTTGTTGATCTAATCACAGAGGAGACAGTAGTTCTGGTGGGAATTTTAGAACAACAACAAAAGGCTTTATCTACTAGGAACATGCCCGGGAAATAGCTGAAGTGGGTTTGGGTACAGACACAAGGGACGGACAGCTAGCACAGAGAAAGCAGACTGTCTCATTGAGTGGGCCATCCTCCTCTCTAGTCTCTAAAACCCCAGATGGAAAACTGTGGATCCCTCTTTCTTCCTTTTATATATACAGCCCCCTGGAGGAATTGTCAAGGACAAGGCAAGGCAAGAGAGAACACCAAAATAAGCTTCCTGTCACACTGATTGCACTTCAATACCTTTGCCTGCGTTCCTGCTGCTGCAGCTACTCAATTTATAATCCACAGGCTCTCCGCAGAGTTTTTACCCCCAGATTCAATTAGTTCCATTTCTGCACCTTCCCTACCCCTTTCTCCCTGCCAACAAACACAGTGAAAAAACCCCAGTATCCATAGAGAGCACAGCAGAGACCTGGGGTGGGGGTGGGGGGAGTACTTTTAGACAGAGATTCCCTTCCTTGGTGCTAAGAACAAACCCTCAGCCATTCATGACAGGCAGAGGCCACCTGCTTAGTTATAAGGAATATGGTTACCACTTAAAAACGGAATCAGTTCAAGTTGTTGGTTCTCAGAACTGTTACACATCTCATGTACCAAAAGCTTGCTTTTAGGTTCTTGCTCATAGGTTTAAGAGCCACTGGGAAGTCTTAAGCTGCAACACTGCCAATAGATGAGTTAAAAATCAAGAAACAAGAGATAGCACACTTGGTTTTCAGTTTCACATTCCTAAGATGGTCTAGAGAGAAAGGGACCAGTTGGCTCTAAGAGTTAGTTCTGTGTGGTATCAGGCCTCAATTCATATAAAAAGTTCAGAACTAAGTCAGGATTTTACATTGCCTCAAATTCTTTACTCTCTCTCTTTTCTCTAAAGACCTACTTTGTTTTCTCAGGGGAAGCTAGAATCCTGTGGACCAATTTTGAAACATGCCACTGCTAAAGCTTTTTCAATGATCAGAACAAAGGGATGAAAGGAGAATGAAGGGATCCTAATTAAAGGGATCAAACATCTCAGGTAATTGTAGTCAAGGGAGTCAGAACTGGGCAGGAGCTAAGAACGAATGCTTTTAGTTCAGAGTTCTTAAGGATAGATTTTTATTAGGTTGTTGTGGGTTTGCGAAGTTTGATGCATCTGTGGAAAGACTGGGGCCTGGAGTTAATTGGGCACAGGAACAATAAGCCCAAGCCTTGACAATGCAGTAGGAACTGCAGCTAGCTCTGAAGAAAGGGAGGGGAATAAGAAGGAAGAATCCTCAGTCAGTGGTGCAGAGCGGGGCTGCTAAGAACACTTTACGTTTCTCTGGTCGAAGTCTTAATAGAGGCCTTAGTCTGCTAATATATCCCCATTCTGTTGTCAGCTGAGGAAAGGGACACCGATTTTTTCACCTCTAGTACATGGCACCCGGTAGAAGCTTGTAATTGTTTGTGAACACAAATGCCAGGAGGAGAGAATCTAGTAGAAATAATATAACAAACCTGCTACATCAATCTCTATTCCTGAGTTTTGTATGCATCAGAGTTAACACTTGGAGAATTAAAGAGGAATTCTAGTGATACTTATTTCCAGGACTTCAAGGTGAGCTTGTGCTAAATGCAAATCATTGGTCATGGTAAGTGGAAGAGACAAGGAAGGGCTGGCTTAGAGGCTTGACACTAGATTTCTCATTCTCAGTCTAGCTGGGCAGAATGCAGAACCCGCTCCTCGAAACCTGATTTACAGCCAGCTTTAGACACCGAAGAATCACTCCCCAAAGGGAGAAAAGCTTTTCAGATGGAGTTGGCATAGCAGATAACAATCAAGCCTGCACTGAAACAACCTTTTATAATTCTACCTATTGCAGAGCAAGATCAGAAAACAACTGAGTTTTAAAGAAAAAAAAATTCTCCCTGATTAACAAGGCCTTTCTCTTCCATTGCACCCCAAGAGCATAGCTTAAAAAAAAAAGTGGCAGGCTGTCTCCAGGGTGTTTTGGGGAGGAGGCTAGACATGGCAGGCTCTGGGTTCCCATGCTCATTGACTGCTGTGAGCAGCAGCTGCAAGGATGCTCCTGTCAGCTAAGTAGTAGACGAGAACGACCGGGCATGGGGTGACGTGGTACTCTCCGGTAGGTCCATCCTGGAATTTCTCTTCATCATCCATATCAAAAACACGATCATTGTATTAGCAGGCAGAAAAATGAAAAATTCTGAGGTCAGAAAGTAGAGCCACAGTAGCCTTCCAAGTAACAAGAAGGCTCCTACAAGGCGCTGGCTTTTATGTAACAGGCTGTGGAGACAGCATTCCCCCAGAACCAACATCCTGTGCCTGAGCAAAGAGGGGGAGTTGGTTTCTATGAGAACCTCAACTTTGCTTTTACTGACTTATTTTAAACATGGAACTTTATCTTTGAATCAAACAGAACTTAGATTTATTTTTCTTTCCCCCCTTTCATTTCTGGTACCAAAGGGTTCCCTGTCTTAGTTTCTTTTATCCTATGCTAATGGGTAACAAGAAAAATTTGAATTTACCATCCAGACTCTGAAAGAGATTAGCTTCAGGGTAGAGAAAAAGCCACAGGAAGTACCCACGTGGCTCTTGCAAGTACAAGCTTCCAGAAGGTGTTCTGGCACACACCTGGCAGCCAAATGTAAAAGCTACTTACTCACATAAATTTAGAGTGACTTCCAAACCAAGCTGTGTTGTGTTATTTGAACAAAATGGTTTTGAGATGTGTTCAGTGTACTTCCAAACTATTGCCTTTCTTGAGCTTTCACTCAGTGAAGATTGCTCTGGGCTCCTCCTTTTGAGGAGAGTGAATTCCAAATGTTTAGAAATTAGTATACTTAGCTAGCAGAATAGCGGAATAAGAAAAACAGCGACTGTCAGAAATACTAAAGCCCATAAATACAGAATGGATTAAAAAAGAAAACCGAGAGAGAGACAGAGAGAGAGACAGAGAGAGAGACAGAGAGAGAGACAGAGAGAGAGAGACAAAGGGGGGGGGAAGTCCTTTCATTTACTAACTTTAAAGGAACAAGGAAAAGAAGAAAATAGAGTCAACACCCAGGACACAGGAAAGCAAAGGCGTGCTAAAGAGGCAGTGCTCTCCAAGACGACAGACTGACTTCGGACAGACAGAGCATGTCCTGATATGTGAAGCAGCTTGAATTCTGGGGTTTAGGTAAAGAATGACATTCCTTTTCCTTTTCTCTGGAGACAGAGTCCTTCTTATGTAGCCCGGGCTGGCCTGGAACTCAAGCTCTTCCTGCCTCTACTTCCCAAGTGCTGGGGTTACTACAGTCTTTGTGGATTACCAGACTCTGGAGCAGGAGTCAACAGCCAATGTCCTGAGAACTGAGTCTCCCCACCACCTGTTTTTGTTTTTTCTAGATACAGTTTTACTGTGTAACCCTAACTAGACAGAACCTGTTGTATGCTCCAGGCTGGCCTCTAGCTAACAGAGATCCGCTGGCTGACCCACCACTTATTTTTGTTTAGCTTACAAATTAAAGATATGGTTTTCACTTTTGGGTGGCTGAAGAAAAAAAAATCAAAAGAGTAATATTTGTGGTATTTGAGAGTCATGAGATTCCAATTTCAGTGTCTATGAGTGAAACTTTGTCAAAAGATGGCCACATTCACTTATATCTATATGGCTGTTTTAATGGTACAAAGACAGTTCGACAGTGTGACCGAGACCATAAGGTCTAAGACGCCTAAATTATTTATTGTCTGGCCCTTTACAGAAAAGTTTGCCAGTGTTTATTCTCAAGGATGTCATTTACTATATAAACAAAATAAAACAAGAAAACTTTCAGGCAAGCAGAGGGCTCACCTCCTACAATTACAACAGTAGACAGAATAAACAGTAAGAATAGTGTAACTTATACCACTAGTGAAAAATACACAATCTAGAAAGTAGAAGAGAAGGGCACTGGCTAGGCAATGTTCATAGCACCTTATTGCTCTTCCCTAGACCCTGTCCTATGGTAACCTTTGCCATCAATGTTCCTTGTATTCATGAATCAGATCTCCCCAAGCAAATCATGCACTCCCAGTTCAAACCCGGAGCGTGTATTCCATAAACCTTTCTTTGTTTCCCTCCTCCTGCCACATCCACTGCACAGAAGTTCTTGCTCCTATAGCTTCACACTCAGGTTGCCTTTCTAAGCACAGAACCAAGAGGTCCTCCAGATGTCCTGACAGCATTCTACACTGTGCCAATCCCTCAGAGGGCTTTCCCTCCTCCCCTAGGCTTCTCTAGCTGTTCCAGCATTCAGGGCTGCATGATAAGTCTCCTGTCATGACAGGTCTCCTGTAGGCTAGCCTGGCCTGAAATAGTCAAGGATGACCTTGAAATTCTGATTCTCCCATTCTCCCCAAGTAATAGTAGGATCCTAAGTATAAACTGCCACACCTGGCTTTATGCAGTATTGGGGATCAAACTGAGGGTTCTGTGTATGATCGGCAAGTACCCTCTTGCTTTTTTTATTTATTTTTTTAAATTTTATGTGCATTGGTGTGAGGATATCAGATCCCCTGGAACTTGAGTTACAGACTCAAGTTCAGCTGCGATGTGGGTGCTGGGAATTGAACCTGGGTCCTCTGGAAGAACAGTCAGTGCTCTTAACTGCTGAGCTCTCTCTCAAGCCCCCACACCTTGCTTTTTTGAGACAGGGTCTTACTATGCTTACTATGTAGCCTCGACTGTCCCAAAACTCTCTGTGTAGACCAAGCTAGCCTTGAATCCACAGATGTGCTGGCTAGTGCTGTGATTAAAGGTATATACCACAACCCCCAGCCTTGCCTCCTATGCACCCCCCTATGCATCCTCACTCCCATTCCCATCTACCCGTACCTTTCCTTGTGGTGATAATCATGGAGAACAAGCCTCCCAGAATCCTGAACTGTCCTCCCGACAACACTAACCTCCATTTCCAAATGTCTGAAAGAGATTCCCCTTTGGGTGCCCAATTAATACCTCAGATCCAGTGCACCTAAGCTAAACTCATCTTCAGCTGCTCCTCATCCTGTGTTCTCTCCATGTGGAAGCATCGCTCACTGCTCCTTCCCTCTCCGTATGAGCCAGTGGTTTTCCTTTCTGCCCTCCATTTTCCTCTATAGAGATTTTTCATGCACACAGCTACCAGAATAATCTTCTAAAGCTCACATTTTACTCAAAACTCTTGAGTGGCAGCTTGCACTTCACCAAATAATATCAGAATTCAACAATCTCACATTCCGGGCCCTATAAGACTGTGTGTAATTCCTTGGGGCCATATAAAACCCATCTGACAGCCTTCACATATTTGAAGACACAACATCTACTTTTTCTCATCCTTACATCTTATTTTCTCTAGGATAAACATTCAAGACCCCCACGAGACAAGAGTTTTGATTTCCTACTATCTCATTCTTTTCCCTTTTTAAACCTACATAATATGAAGTCTTCCATCTGGAAATATCTTTCTGGTTGATTTAATTAAAAAGGTCTAAAGGGGTGTGAATTGTACTGTGGGGAGCATTTTCCTTTTGCACTACTGAGAGTCAGGTTCAGGAGTTTAGAGATGTGTTGCTTTAGGGAAGATGAGGGGGCAGGGAAGGTGGAGATGGTGTTTGATTCTTGCCCTACTCTGGGCAGGAAGCTACAGTGACAGAGCAAGACTTAGCCAGCTGAGGAAAAGCCCTCCCTAGAGGTGGGGGCGGTGGGACCTGTCATCTCTGAGGCTTCTGGCCTTCACTGGCTCCCTTCCCAGTCCATTTCCATTCTCATCTCTCAGCAGCAGCCCAAGGCACAGTGGAGACCCTGGTGGTGTTGTGACAAGTAGCCTATTCATTTCCTTCTCTCAGCCAAGCTCTCTGGGGACAAAAAGGAACAGCAAATCCAAACTACTGCCCAGAATCCACTTTGCAGAATTCAGAGAAAGACTGCTCTACCGAAACAATTATATCCCGTTTGGAAGACCTGAGGGGGAATGAAAAGGATCTTTGGTTTTCACTGACGCTGAAGCACTGCAGTGGAGACCATCTCAGGCACCACTGCAGCCAGTGCTCTGGGAAGGAAGGCAGAATGTGCACTTAGTAAGGCTTTAGCTCCTGTCACATAGGAGCGACAGGGCACAGAAGTATTAGGATTTGAACTGTGACACTGGACAGAAAGCTCCAATTGGGAAATGAGAGAAGAAGAGCCCAGCAAGAAGGAAGCATCAGATAGCACAAAGACCAGCTTCCCGAGACGAACCTGAGCTGATAGGTTGTAACTGTCCATCCATGGCCAGAAGACTGCCCTAACCTAACATGCGTACCACTCAGGACACACAAGACACGTGCTTGTAGGGTGGGGTTGGCAGAGATGGTAGTAGAGTGCTTGGGGCTGCAGGGAGAGTGAATTTCCTGAACACAACTCTCAGTCCAGCTCATTCCCTGATGACGATGATGATGCCTGGTGCATAACCATAGCCAAAGAGTGCCGGTGCGGGGCGGGGGTGTGTGTGCGTGTGTGTGCATGCGCGTGTGTGTGTGCATGTGTGTGCGCGTGTGCGTGTGTGTGAACAGGAGGCAAGAGCATGTGTGAATGCACACATGTAAGGGCTTACTTACCCAAGGAGCGAGGGCAAAGAAGGGGAAGAAGAAAGTATGGGAAGAGGGGCTGAAGAAATAGGACTGGCCTTTCCTAGGGCTGAAATCAGATATGGGATCCCAACAAGGGAGATGGTGGCTATTACAAAAACCCTGGTCACTCAGAAAGCTTGAGATCAGGCTGTGCCTACCTATCACAGGCACAGTGGGAGAGCCTAGAAAACAGTGGACTAGGTCAGCCATACCTGGTCATCATTCCTGGAGGAAGGGTTATTCTCTTCTAGGCGTATTCTGGTGGTCTGCTCCAAAGTCTCATACTGTATGCCTGCTTTCTCTCTACCTCTCTTACATATGTAAGCAAGCAAGCAAGCAAACAAACAAGCAAGCAAGCAAGCAAGCTCACTGCTTCTTCTGAGTTGTTCCACTATCCACGTCTTTTCTACTATTCTATGCAAGAAGCTGGTGACAAGAACCCTAAAGCATAAAGAAAAATATAGCGCTACGTATCCTTGTGGAACCTTGGAGCTGCATGTTATATGGTAATGTCTGAAGCAATAATGTATTTGATGTAATAAATACATAGGTTTTGTCATTAAGATAATTAATTATACATCTTTGAATAAAACAAAGCAAAATAAAAGTGGCCACTCCTGGACAGGTATCTTTCTGGGCTTTGCCTTCCACGATTTAGCAACTATCTGGACACACTATGGCCCATTAAGGCTTCCCTCTAGAGCAGAAGAAGGCAATTAAATCTCTGAACATGAAATGCTAATTCTAGGACTATATAACCATGCATGCGTCAGCATTTCCATCCCAGGCAGCTTTTCTAGGAGGTACTAGTTCCTGAATGGCAAAGAGGACAGCTGTCAGCAAAGGGTGGGCTCAGTGAGGCCAATGGCACAGCACAACAGCCACAAGAAAAACAAAACCAAGATAAGTGTTTCATATGGAGGCTGCTAACCATCAGGTCACTAAACTAGAACCTCCTTTGTTTGTGATTCACCCAGCCCGAGCAGAGAGTTGTGCATGCTGGAGTAGGACAGGTGGGTGCTTGGGTAGGGATGTCGTCTAGCCAGCCTTGAGTGTCAAGCTCTGTCAATAATGACTGTCGTGTTCTGGACTGCCAGAGTATGAACTTATTACTTCTCTGCATACCCAGACACCTACCTGCTCCACACCTAGGGAACAAGAAAGCATTAGATCTCTCTTGCAGAGGCAGTCTGCTGAACACGTAGATATTCACCAGGGATCTGCAGGGCAGGCAGGAGTGAGAAACTGTGAGAAACTCTAAGGGATCACGATGGATTGAAACCACTGAAATGACTTTGTGTGTTCAGAAAGGGCTGGCATTTACTATTTGTTAGGGTCTTTACATTCTTATTTCCCTTTTACCAATGCTCTGGCAGAAATGTTGGAACATATTAATCTTTGTAGTTGAGTGATATGGTTTAAAATACTGCAGGGCTTGGCTGCCATTCCTTCCCCTGGGGTCTCAAAATAACTCCACACAAATCATCTTTGCTAAACACTCAGTCAGCTCTTCTCTGCTAGTGCACACACACACATCTTATGTAAGGGAAGAAGCCACCCAGCCTGCTCGAAGGTAGTGGCACTCCCAGAGAGGCACCTAGAAAGAACCTTACAAACGGCTTAGCCTAAATTCCTTCTTTATTATTAAAAGAGGGAACTAGAAATTAGAGCAGTTCAATGACCTACACAAGTTCACATAGCAATCAAGGACAGATTAGAGGCCCTATCTTTTGACAGGCAGTTCAAGCTGAATGCACTTCATCTCATTTGTCTGGAGTCCTGATTTATCTTGCAGAATTCTGATTTTGGGTATCTTTTCCTGAATCAAGACATAATGTGATATTGTGGACCTTTGAAAAAACATTTTAGATATTACATCCAAGCTCACATGTAATTAAAAGGGTTCCAAAGTGCATGAAGATGCCCCACAGCATATTTGAGAAGAAATTAGCATAAAAAGTTACAACACCATGAATGTTAGCGTCTGTTGTGTTGGGCACTGGATCAAGTACTTTTGAAAAACATGTACCTTGCTATTTAATGCTAGAGCTATTATAATTTGCACATGAGAAAAAGAAGGCAAGGATAAGTTAAATAAAGGATACGCCCATAAGTCAAACCTATTCTGGCTACTCTAAAGCTCATGTTTATGGTGAATCGTACTGAAGAGCCCCCTCAACATGTGATACAGCATAGAATTTCCAAAGTTGGAATTCGTAAGAGACTCTTAATTATTTTATTCCAACTTTCTCATTCATATTCGATGAAAACCAGGAGCGAATGGAGCATCCTATTACACCACCTGCTTCCTCCTACAGAGCATGCTTCTGCATGAGTGCTCGAGAGAACACAAAGCAAGGGAGCTGTCCAGTCAGACATGAGGACGCTTGAGCCTTGGTGCATGTGAAAGGGTGAGCAATTCACCATCAGTTTACCTCCTCACCAACTACTCACTAAGTTCCTACTGTGCTCCAACTGTGGAACTGAGAATTTCCAAGGTAGCAGGTGCAATTCTTAAGGCTGGATGTAGCATGCGAGCATCGAGGAAGCAGAAATGAGTAGACACCAGCTAGAGGAACTCAAGCACGGCCACGTGAGGGGTCTGTGCGTGCTCGTGATGTTTCCAATGACAGAAAAGAAAGTCTAGCATCTGGAATGCAGGACAAAAGTAAGAAAAACTCAGTCTCCCCCTGAGAATTATCAATGTGGCCTTTAGGGGTAGAACAATTCCACCCCGTGGAAGATGTCCCGTGAGCTGCTGGATGATGGCATCTTAGCTGCCCTCGGACACCACAGGAACACTGGGAGCACTAGTGAATCAATTTCAACTCTGCTCCCTCTGGGAAAGCACAAAAGGAATTCTGTTATTCTCTTGCTTCTTGACCTTAGGAAAGTCCTGGCCTCAGAAAAACATCTGTATTCCACGGATGTTCTTCCCAATATATTTCACTGTAATTTTACAAACATAAAAATGATTATTTCAACTCTGTATAACCAGTATTTAAACATAACTTTCGAAATGCTATCAGTAAGATTTAGTTTGAATTAAAATTGTGAGCTATCTCAGAACCATTGTCACAGCATTCTCCTTCCCTCTGAAGAAGTCCAATCATCAAGCCTTGTGAGCAGAAATTCAAAAAGAACTAAGGGTTAAAAGTGGGCTATTTTATAATCACCTACATCTTATAATAACTCTTATGGAAATGGCTTTTACTATATTACATATGTATACCAAATAACATGTCAATCTTGTGTTGAGATAGCTTCTAAAACAGAGTGGGATGGGTTAAAGAGTTGGAGATACTGGGCTGACAGGAGGTCAAATTTGTCGGCAGAAGAATAAAGAATCTGTCTCAGTGGAAGATTGGAATTGAAAAGCTCAAAATACTCTTTTCAAAAAAAAAAAAAAACCCACATTGTTCTGACTTCCAAAAAGGACGAATCAAATGAATCAAATTGGTCTCCTCCCTCTGTTCCTAAAGAGGCAAGGCAGGAAGTGCTAGAGTAGGAAGTACCGGTTCCAGCCTTAATGATGCTGTGTAACCTTGGCCAAGCAACACGTTCACTGAGTCTCCGATATTTACTTGTTAAATGGCAACAACAGCTCTTCTTGAAAGGCACCAGGATAAGCACCCGAGGGGAGAGGTAGGGGACAAGGGAAAATACCATGGAAGGGGAAGTGTTTTACACAAATGAACCCTCATGGAGAAGTTTCCCCTTAAGTTTTAGCTTACTTACTTAATCACACTCCAAGTCACTATCTGAAAATGGCCATACTTAAGCTCATGACTTCACTAAACTCAAGAGTTACCTTTTGGAAATATTTTTAAGGTTAGTTTCTTAGGAGGTGAAGAGTGGTGATATCCAAATGTAGAATAAACCAAGAAAAAGTAAGTATGGATGGGTACAATACATTAAAAAAACAACTCGATTCTAAAGGGCATGGCAAGAGTAGACACGGGCA
This sequence comes from Microtus ochrogaster, assembly GCF_000317375.1. Taxonomy (NCBI): domain Eukaryota; kingdom Metazoa; phylum Chordata; class Mammalia; order Rodentia; family Cricetidae; genus Microtus; species Microtus ochrogaster. The sequence goes on along the minus strand of NW_004949102.1, from coordinate 5,367,898 downwards.
AGCCGCGATGAGCAGGAAGCAGGAAGAGCAGACAACAGCTGGGGACTCAGGAAGGGAGGGAATCGCAGCAGCCTTTCATGCTCCTGGAAACATACAGCGGGGATGACAACACATGACGGCGACAGGAAAGCAGAAATCACATTCCTTGCTGATTTTCTCCAGCATCGTTTTGGCAAACTTAGTGTATATTTTTTTTTTAAACCACCCCCATCCCTGGCAGTATTACTTGTGCAGGCAGTATCAATGTGACACAGAGTTTTCTCTATGGAAGCAACGGTGAGGAAATCTGATTTTATTGAAAATGGGAGTGCTAACTCCCTAACCTGGAGATCAGCTTTTCAGCATGTTCTCAAGTTTAGACCTCCTGACTCTCCAGTCTTCCCGATCTCCAGAAAAGCTGTGAGGCAGACCAACAGATACCCTCAATGTTTCTGACGGCAGAAGGATTCTGCTACTCATGGGATAGCCTTCACAAGATAGAACTGCTTCTCTAAAATGCCACCTGGCTCCTCTTTTGAGACATCTGTAACTCTACTTAACTTCGCGTCCGCAGTCATCATCTGTGTTGGCCAATGAACACCTTGCCTCTGGCTTCCACAGTCACCTCATGTGCACAGACTCACACACACACCTGTACACACTTAAAAATAATAAAAAAAATCTTTAAAAAATGGTGCTTCAATCTCCTAGTTGGAGTCAGAACATAATAATTTTGTCCTAAGGCTATTTAACCACTTATGGGAAAACAGGCCCAGGAGAGTACTGTCAAAATAAATGAGAAAGCAGCTGCTGTTGTAACTTGAGGTCAAATATATTTTATTCCAGTTTTCTAAAGACTCTAAAGATTACAGCGGTGGTTGAACTGATGTCCACTACAGCTTTCACTCTGAGGTGAGGGATTATCAGTTCAGCAACGGCAAGCTAAGACCATTTTATGCTAGAGTACAAAATATAGAGTGGAGACCCCAGAGCAGCGGGTTTTCAAATTGTAGGTCACGAACCTTTAGTAAACCTCAATCCCCCAAAATATTTATATTATGATTCATAACAGTAACAAACAGTTAGAAAGTAGCAACAAAATTAATGTTAAGGTTGGGGTCACTACCACATGGTGAGCTGTATTAAGAGATCACAGCATTAGGAAGAGTGAGAACCACTGCTCAAGTGGATGAAACCCCTGCTAATGCTACTAACAGCTTGTGACAGAGATAAGCCCACTTCTTTTCACCGGGTCTATTTCCTCACCTACAAAATGGCTGAACAGATCACAAATTTTTACGTCAGAGTGTTGTCAGGGTTGCCTATGGGACAACTCTACAAAATAAAACATTCTGGACAAGGTTGTTAATGTCCCATACCATGACCCAGGATTAATATAAGGAAAACAGAAAAATGTTAAGAAACACAACTCTCTCTCACAGATCAATTATGTGTATTAACACACACGAACACAACACACACACACACACATGTGTGAACAAAAAACAAAAGAATCTTTAAAAGTAGAAACCAGAAACATACACATCCTGCTGTGAATGGGTTTGTCTACATCTGATAAAGGTTGCCCACTGTCATTTGATAAAACTGCTTTTCAGTATTTTCTCCATGGAAGAATGTTGCTCTTCGCCAAAGAAGCAACTCTTTGCACATGTCAAGAGAAATATACACATATGTACAGAGAGTCTCATTTCATTCAGCTTCAACTAAGCTCATGTATTCTTTAGCAAACACTTCTCTGTTTGATTTGTAGTCAGCTTGGTTACCCAGCACTATTTGGGTTTCAAGGCTTAATTTATTTGATTATATTCATTCCCGCTCCCCATCTTCCTTCCAGCGCAGCAATTCGAAACAGTAAGAGAATCTATCATGTTCCCTTATGCAAAGACTTTTTCAGCTTTATGTTAGCAGTCTGGAACTACCTTTTCTTTTTAATAACAGTAAGAAAAGGCACTAATGTAGCTATCATGTTTTTCTACACCATTGCTGTTTGCTATTTCTATTATGTAGTATGATATTAATATGCTACAGGATCAGGTTCTACCCCTTATAGAAGGAGCTGAGACAGGTCAGGCTGGTCAGTTTAGGAAGGGAACAGTAAGCCAGCTTCTAGTTGAGGTGGACCACCTCTGCACCTCGTTTAATAAACTGCACATCTTTGCTTCCCAGTAGGTCTCCAAGGCCTGCTGAAAGTGGACACTGGCATTTGTGTTGAATCATTCTGGTTAAAAAAATGGGAGCGAAGCTAGATTCAATCCAGGCCCTCTTTCTGCTTTCATAAGCCTGTGAAGATACTAAAATTGAAGCATCAGAACAAACAGAAGCTGATGATGGCAAGAGAAGAAAATGCGGCTGATGAGATGATCTCACACGGCAGAAGTAGTATTCAAATTCTGGTGGTTTTGGCTCTAGATTTTGCTTTCTTCCCTCCCTCCTTTCTCAAAAATGAGTGCTTGTGCACTTTTTAACAGTAGCAAACAATCAAGAATTTAATTTATTTGTTTTGCGATCATCTTGAAGTTTCTTCTATTTCCAAGCTCACTTTTCATTTAGCTCAGAATGAAGCAGTCTAAATCTGGATCCCAATATCATGCAGCTTCATTTGTAAAGACTATGCAAGTAAATGCCATTTGTGTTTACTGTATGAAAAAACCTGCAAGTAATTATTTAAAAAAATATATGTAGGTAGCAATGCTCTCCCCTTATCCACAGTTATCAACAGTCAGCTGCAGTCCAAATATGTTAAATGAAAATTTCAGGAATAATTCATAAATTTTATACAGCATAACAGTGTTGAATCTCAGTACTGCCCAGTCACTTAGCAGCCAACACGGGGATCAGGTTCGACTGTTTTGGTATTGCAGCACAGTGTTCAAGTAGTCCTTATTTACTTAATAATGGCCCCACAGTGCAAGAATATTGATGTGGGCAACTCAGATATGCCCCAGAGATGCCATAAAGTGCTTCTTGCAGATGAAAAAGTCAAAGTAGAAAGACACTGAGAAAAGAGGGGAAGGAGGGTTAGAGAGACTGGAATCCATATTCACACTACACCGAGAGGATAGTGAATCTTTATGGAAATCTATTTTATGATTAGTTAGTGCTGTTAAATCTCATATCATACCTGGCTTATAAATTAAACTTTACTCTAAATACTTATGTAAACAGAAGTGAGTATACATAGAGTCTGGTACTCTCTCCAGTTTCATTTATCTACCAGGAGTCTTAGCACTTTGTGGACAAAGAGAGACAACTCACTGCATTTTAGAATATTATCTCACTACAGTAATCAAGTGGTTTAACTGTGTAAAGTAGGTAAATATGTATTTTGCATCACCTACAGTTCTAATTAACCATCTGAAAAATGTGCTATAGAATGTCCACATGCAGGGCTGGAGAGATGGCTCAGCGGTTAAGAGCACTGCCTGCTCCTTCAAAGGTCCTGAGTTCAATTCCCAGCAACCACATGGTGGCTTACAACCATCTGTGATGAGGTCTGGTACCCTCTTCTGGACTGCAGGCATACAGGCAGATGGACTATTGTATACATAATAAAAAATAAATACTAAAAAAAAAAAAAAAAAAAAAGGGAATGTCCACATGCCCAAGTAGGCTTCCACGGTCCACCTTAAGGCTCTTTCTCACCAGGAGGACAGAAGGTTGACATCTTAGGGTTTGGGGCTCTACTCTCAAACCAAAGCCTTGACAATGCCAAAGTTCAGATGAAAAAGAAGGGGCATAATAGGCACTAGAGAATTCCCTTTCCAAAGACCTAAGTTCTCCCGGGAGTCCCCGTGCCTTCGTCTTTGGATGTTCCAGGGCAGCTGGCGGGCAAGTACCGAAACCCACAGAGGTTGGATTTTTATTTCAATTTCATGTTAACAATGCAACATCTGATTTAACTCCTTAAAGACCCTAACCTAACCAAGCCCTAACCTCCCGGTAAAGCATCACTCAGAGAAGATCTGAATATCGGTGGGACCTGGTCCGTTTATATTTCACAGAACAACCCAGAAAGACCATGGTGAATACAGACTCAGTGTCTACTGTCTCAGCTCGAATGTCCCCGGGGTGTAGAACATAACTGAATTAGAAAAGTCATATAACCAGAATGACTGGATTTCACTATTCACTCACTGTTAATTAACCTCAGCTAGGGTCTTTCTGCTCCTCAACAAAATGTGTATGTCACTCTTCTCTTGATGGCAAGTATGGAAATGCTCCCCCTGCCACCATTACAGAGGAGTGGTTCGTATTGGGGGGGACTTCCAGAGCGTTAGGAAGTTTGCTGGGGAGTTGGGGGTCAATTCTAGCTGTTGCAACTAATGACTTTGCTAAGTAGGGAGAGTAATGCCGAGACTCACAGTATGACCAGGAAATTAATGAGAGGTCTGCACGAGAAGCTTAAGGAAACAGGGTGTCTATGTCAGCAATAGTAATACTGGCTTAGGTATTGTTCCATGAACCCAAGAAAGAAATGGTGAAAGCAGAGATATCATTGGCCCCTTTCTATCATCCCGACCGTCAACTGCACAGGACGCATGGGAAGCAGCCAAGACAGTAGTCTCCTCCACCTCTTTCTCACTTAGGTGAGGATAGACAGAAGAGTGGAAGCAAGAGACAAGAGATGAGGAGCACAGAACACAAATGGACGGGTTGCTTGCCAACTAGTAAGAAATAAAAGCCTGTGCTTATGATATACTTTTTCATGTTTTTGTACCATGGAGGACTACGCTGACATAGTAGCATTAGAAAATTAGAACCGACTGCTCATACAGCAAATATTTAAGAAGTCTTACTATGGGCCAAGCATTTTTCTATAGGTTCATCAGAACTTAGTTGAAACAGATTATTTGCTTTTGTTACATACTGTGTTAGATGGTAACAGTCTTGGAGATGGACGTGGGGGCAGGGGAGGATTAAGCACTACAAGGTGCTGAGGGCTGTTTGTAATTCTGAAGAGGGATAGAGGAGATTTTATGGAAAATGTTTTGTCTGACCAAAATGAGAGAACTGAGTTATCATGGGGAAAGTGCGCAAAGGTCTTAACTCGGGAACAGACAGTGGAGTGGGAAGAACAGAAGAGGAGGCAATAGTGAAAACACAGGAAGAGGTAGACAGGTCAGACGAAGAATCAGCTTGTTCTAAGCCGGGAATAAAAAGCCATTGTTAGCATGGCTTTCCGGGATGGATAAATATATAGACAGCTGTGTGTGTGGGCAGAAAAATGACTGTGATAGAGTGTGTGGAGAAAACGCCTGTTGGCATCCCCAGGACCCATGCAGATGTGTCAGGACATACTACAGAGTCCTGAGGGCCACTGCTATCAGATGTCTAACAATGGATTTTCCCACTTGTTTCCAGTGAAGACACAGGGCATAAGCAACGCCTGGGAAAGCTCTGCCAAAGCACTGTCCCACCTTTTCCTGAACTCGTGGGCTGCTGCTATTACCATCAACTATCATCCTGGGTTGGTGTTAAATTAGCCAATTAACAACAATAACAAAAAGCCCCACATAAATGTAGCTTCTGATGGCTTATTCATTTTTATTAATTGGCTAATTGAACAGTGCCTTAGATCTGTACTAACAGTGGTTATGGGTGAACACACTAGCATGCTGCATGCTTTCTCTCACTTTTAACTCCCATTACAGGACACATTTCCCATGTATGTGGAAACCCAGGTAAGGTAAGTTACTGGCTCTACTCTATCCTCACACCTAATGCCTCCAACATGTTGTCTGGAGGTTTACACTTCTGTAGCTAGCCCTTATTTTTGCATTTTGCAGAAGCTCCAGAGAAGGAAGGAGATGGTTGCTGTAAGGGAGATCTCCACTTGATTTTTTCCCAAATGCAGCACGCAGAGTTCCACAGAGAACGAGCAGATAGATACTCTGAGCAGAAGCACAGCTGAAAACAAGGCAAAGCAGCAACTGAAGACAAGACTCCATATTATCGGGGGGTTTTCAGATAGCTTCACATATAAGCCTGGGCCTCTTTTAGGAACCCAGATCCCAGCCCTGCAAGATTCTACTATATAACATCCCTGCTACCTCTGTACTCAAACGCGAAATGTCAGGGTGTATCCTAGTTTCGTATTTCAGGGTTACCATGCATGGCTGTGTATAACTGGGCTTTTTCCTCAGTTAAATAAGAATAAATGTTAAAATGAAAACAGAATTCTTACATGTATAAAATTATTCACTGTAAAGCATGTAAAAGCATTAGTGAATACTGAGCACCTGCTGAAGTAATTCAGAAGAGTTCCACACTAAACTGCTGTGTTGAAAAGACCATGTGACTAGACAGTGAGGAAGTTTCTAGTAGGTGAACTGAACCCCGAATCTGGATGGATCTTTTATTTTTGTTCTTTCAAGGGATTCTACTGTGGTGGTTTAGAAGATATTGGCCTCCATAGGCTCATATATCTGAATGCTTGGTCCCCAGTTGGTGGAACTGGTTGAGAAGGATTAGGAGATGTATTACTGGGGGCAGGCTTTGAGGTTTCTACAGACTCCTCAGATTCTAAGTTCTGTCTGTCTGTCTGTCTGTCTGTCTGTCTGTCTCTCCCCTTCCCTTAAGGTTGTGGATTGAGATGTGAGCTCTCAGAAGAGAGGACTTTCACTCTTTCCAATTGGCTCACATATGAAATTCTGGAGACAGACCATACCTTATTATGCTCATTATGTCAACTAATGTGATTTAAGAAGCACCTTCTTGCCTGACACTTGCTCCTACAGAAAGTACTTATGTAGGATCACTGGTATCGTCTGACACACCCATCCGATATATCATCCTCCATACAGTGTGGAGCTGGGGCAATAGGGTGTCTAAACTCTTCATCTTAGGAAGCATGAGGATCCCTGAAGGGGAAGTTGGGGTAGAGAGCTAGCAGGGATATGAATTTCTGTTCAGTTGGCATCCACAGATACAGAATTTGCAGTGAGACACACACTAAGCAAAAGGCTGAACAACTAGGCCAGTGAAGTGACACTCACGGCTGTGAGAAGGGTTGGAACAAAACAGATTCTATAAAATGCATGGATTCTTGAAACTATGCCTGAGGCAGGTCCGGACAGGGTACCCAAAGGAAAGCCTGTTAAGAGCTGCATCTTTTTTCACCCTACTATGTTGAGCCCTAGACGATTTTACTACCCACCTCCTTCTCCCTATCCAGAGGCCCTGGCTAGGAGGTGAACAGGAGGTGAAGTGGTTTCCCACACTGGTGTCTGGTGCCGAGATGAGTTATGGGTGCACTCTCATCTCTCTCTCAAGATAAGGTGCAGCTCTCTGTGGGAAATGCAGGCAGATATATATCAGTGCCCTAAGCAACAGAGATAAATGTCATAACTCCAGCCCCTGTCCATAAATACTCAGCGGCGGGAACAACTTTAAACAGCCCACTGTGCCCAGAAGAGGCAGAATTTAGTGGGCTTTGTTACTTGCTCATGTGCTGAAAAAGCGCTTTTAGGAGAGTGTTAAATAGGCACATTACGCAAGCTCATAGACCCAAAATAAATAAGGCATCCTCCTTCTGTGGACACCACCCACACTGAGAGGCTACACGCAGCAGCAGGGAGAGCAGGAGACGTGACAGAACTGACGGAGCCTGCTCTTGAGCCAGTGACCTTCAAACTGGGGCAAACTGGGGGAGGCAAGAAGGCAGGGAGGGGAGTCTCCATCGGCATATCCTTGTGTAGTCTAGGGAGATTCCTTCTGAATTAGTGGTATTGAAACAAGAGAACATGCTGCTGGTTGTCACCTGCTGTCCTGTACCTCCTGGAGACTAGCAACTTGCTGGGGTTTGTCCAGTGGAAGACTTCTTGGTATAGTATCCTATATGATCAAGGTGGCTGCTCTTTGCCTTTAAAGTCAGGACAGCTTGCCTTTTGTACCAAGCTCTGTTCCTAAACAATCAACTGGCTCATCAATGAAGCTCTCCAGCTCCCTGGAGATGGATATATTAAGTATCAATCATGCATATTATTTTACAATATAATCACTCTGACAATTAATCCACAAGAAACATTGCTCTCCAGATCCCAACTTTTGCCAACACAAATACAAAACTCTTGGAAAGTAGTCACACAGAGGAAGACTGAGCTCCCACAGGAGAGAAGCTGCACCATTCAAAGCAGAGGACCTAAGAGAGAAAAGGAGCAGGCCTTTTCTAAGGCATGCTTAAGTCTCTTTCATTCCTTTTTCAGAGACCTGCAGAGCCATGTCTAAGCAGAGAAATATAATCAAGTAGAAATGGAAGGGGCACCATCTTACCTTCTAATAGCAAAGGCTCCTTGCATCAGGAGGGTTACACTAGCATTCTGGAGGCTAAAGTATCCATAGATCTTCCGGTCTTTATTACTTGGCCTCCATCTTGGCTTATAGGAAGACTTAAATTAAAAACTTAATTTTTAAAATCTGTTTATGTTGGTGGTGAGTTTCGAACCCAAGGTGGCATGCATGACGAGTAGATACTCTGCTACTGAGCTACAATCCCAGCCTAGACAGTATCATTATTTTTAAAGCCAATACTATTTCTGAAACCTAAATGTTGCCCATCCCAAACTTAAAAATTGCCTTGCAACCATTGGCTGATTAGATTAAATCTGTGTCTTCTCCTCCCCACTCCTGGTGGTAGTGGAGAACAGCGAAAAGGCTGAGATAATAGTAGCAGCAGGAGAGACCAGAGGAGGAAATGATAACTGCCAAATTGGATAAGCAGTTGCTGAAGAAATGAAAATTAACAAGAGCTGTTTTCCAATAGCTTCCAAACTAAGTAAAAAGAATCTGCAGACGGAATAGATAAAAGGTTTCACTGCATCAAAAGCACTTTCTTTGGACTTTTCTTCTCACTGCCCAATTAGTATTATGATAATAGATCAACTAAGGGGTTTGGTGGGAGTTAAGTGAGATGAAAGGAGAAATCCACACAAAAACTCTGAGCCCAAAGTCTGGTTCAAGATCCATACACAAATGCCTAACTCCAGCTCAGGTACTCAGTGGTGGAGTAAGTGCCCACGATTCTGATTCCCAAAACCCCCCAAAGTTTACTTCATGTCTACCTCTGTTTGACTAGAGAAAGGGAGAAGAAAAAGAAGCAAGAATAAATAAGATAATAAAGAGGAAATACGCTTAAAACTAAAGTCCTGGAAAAGAAATGGGAACTGGAATACACGGGGTGAGTGTGGGGGTGGTGGGGGTGGAGGCCCGGGCGCTGCGCTCCTTTACCCCTAGCAAACCTTGGCTGTCAGGCAGCCTCTCAACTCTTCCCTTCAGCAACATCCTTCTCAACCATTGGTAGATGGCTTTTCTTAAAGGGTGCTATGGTCACCCAGCCTAGGAAAAATGGCCAAAAGTCTGTTAGTACAGTGAATCTGTTTTACAGGCATCTACATAAATAAAAATGTCCCTGCTAATTACTGGCCTCAAAATATCAGGTATCTGACACTTTCAAATTTGACAAGCAATATCAGAAAACAAACTCACATTTTTGTAAGCTGTCACATCAAAAATGAGCTACCAGCACAGAAAGCTACAGTAAACAGGCATAAAATGCAACTGAGCTGCTTTTCTCTGCAGCTGACAGATCGGCTGGTGATCTCCAAAGGCTCCTAAAGCCACAGGGCAAGAAAAATGTAAGAAAGCTAAAAGTTCTTGATTGCCTGCCTAAAGCTAAGAGGTTCACACAAGTTAGCTCGCTCCTGTTCCCAAGCTGGTCCTATCAATTTGTGCGGCAGGTGTGTGCCCTTTGGAAATCAGTGATGATCTCTATGTTTAGTCTACATTCCTTCAGGTAGAACAGTCTCTGGAGACTTAGAAATTCATGTTGGTGCCACAAATACAACTTCTGAGCCAAAATACTCAGTAAAGGTTATCCAACAAAAAACCAAGACCAAAGACTGGGCGAAGTGGTACTTCCAGCACTTTTGAGGCAGAGGCAGGTAGATCTCTCTGAGTCAAAGGCCAGTCTGGGTTTCACAGTGAGAGATCCTGTCTCAAAATAAAAGACACCAAGACAAAAAGCTGTCATGCAAGGAACCTGCAGGCAAGACCATGAATAACATTTTGGCTTCCTGTTTTCTCTTTGGTTCAGAGCTTAGCCTTTAGTGGCTGAGCTATCTTTACACAAGTTGTTCTTCTATTTACTATTGAAAAAATGGAGACTTCAAAAATTAGTAGACACAGTGGTTCAAGTCAGTAATCTGAAAGGCCAGTCACAGGTAAATCATAAGTCCCAGGCCAGCCTGGGAAATGCAGTAAGACCCTTCCTTTAAGCAACAAAAAAGTAGACAAATTTACACTTACTTGGAACATACTTATTAAGTATTGATTATAAGCCAGGGACTGTTAGCCTTGGAGCAAACACAAGCAACACATCAGGGATAAGGTCGGTTGGGAAAGTCCTCCATTAAACAAGCAATGTGTAAGTGGTGGGAGAACTTCAGAACACAGACGACGGGAAAGGGCTAGTATTTGCTAGCAGTCAGAAAGGGCCCCAGGAGAACAGCACTTAGATATAGACAAAAGATTCAACAGGAGCTCCTTCCTTCAATGTGGCAAAATAGATTCTTTAACCTACAAGCTCAAATAGAACCAGGAAAAGAAATAAAGGCTCCTTGGTTAGAGGAAGTAGGCTTTTCTTTTTCCAGTGGTACCTGAGGCCATCTGATGACCCCATAATATCTTAGAAGAGCCAGATCCAGGATTATAAAAAGTCTCATCTCGGAAAGCCTTTACTCATTTAGCCCCACATTTCCACCTCTCACTTTTAGCCACCAACAAATTATCTTTATGTTGTAGAAGGAATCCTGCAGTCTTAAGACCACTCAATGCCACCTTCAGACATGGTCTCTCTACATAGCATAGGCCGACCTTGAACTTATGATCATCCTGCCCCAGCTTCTAGAGTTCTGGGACTACCGGTACCACCATGCCTGGCTCTCAACTCCTCTTTTAATATGGTGTGAGCATTTACCACACTCTATCCTCATAACATATCTGGAAACACACATTCTAACAATGGGCATGATGCTGTGCATATGATGCTGTGATATGTAGGACTCTATTCACCCTGAGTAGCTGACTGCTGAACGCAGCTACATATTCACCCTCCTTTAAACACTTGGCAATCACCACTCACTCTACTCTGTTGTTATGTGTGCGGCTATTTTACCTAAATATCTGTGTAACCATGTAGTATTTGTTCTCTGGCGACGGGTTTTTCATCTAGCATAATGACTTGAAGGTTGGTTTATGTAGCTGTGGTTAATGACAGGATCCCCCTACTTTCTTTGCATGTCTCTACCATGTTTTCTTTATCCAAGTCTTGACTACTGTGAACAACTCTGCAATGGATATTGGGGAACAAATATTTCTTGAGACATTGATTTCATTTCTTGAATATATATAAGTTCGATTAATAGATTATATGAAGTTTCTGAGGAATCTGATAGATGTGGTAGGGTACACTTGTGACTCCCAAGGCAGGACGGCTGCCACAGCTTGAATGTCAGCTTGGGCTACAAGGTGAGCCTGGGCTAGCAGTGAGGGACCTTTCTTTTTCAAAAAAGGTATTCAAAATTTGAGGAATCTCCATATTGTTTCCCACAGTAGCAGGAGTATTTTACAATTATACCAACAATTCACAAGGGTTGCAATTTCTCCACATCTTTGTTAACATTTACTATCTTTGGTTTATTTGTTAACATCCACCAAATTGCCCAGATTCTTTTAAGAGACTGTAATCTTATACACATCTGAGATTGAATCAGCAGACCATTGCCACCTGATATTGCTTGCATACTCTTCTGGGTGGTAGGTTAATTGGCCCATTCTATTTTTCTATACAGACAACCTGACTATCAGAGTCAAGGAAGAAAAACATCTATCACAGATTGGCAAGGTGTGGTCAGAATGACAGACCAGCTCAGACTGCTTTGCAAAGAGCCTCCATTTCTTTAATATGGAAACTGAGGATAAGTGGCAAAGCACAAACTCAAACAACTGTGAGTAGGCAGACTCATTAATGTGTGTGTGTTTCTGTGTCTGTGTAATGTTTCATAATTTCCAAATGTAGAAAGAAGCCAGGGAGGGAAGGCTAGACTCTTTCCACTCAAGAGTGAACTGAGCCTGAACTCACATTACTGGAAATATGTTAGAAATACCAAACTCCTTGACACACAGCATAGACAGCCTCAGAGGCCACATTCTGGGGCCTTTCAGGATACCAGATCTCACTGGGGGCCCAGTGGCCAATCCTTCCAAGCTCTCACCCCAACATAAGCCCAGAAGTCCTCACTCAGCATTCCATTTGTCTCTCAAGCACAGCAGAGAAAAGAATGGAGGAGGGTAAGTCTCTTTATCTTCTATTCAGCATAAAAGGCAGTTCAGGAAATAACAAGGGACAGAAAAACAAAATGATGGAGCACTAAACACAGCTGGCATTAGCGCTGACAAAGGCTCACAGAAGCACCTTGTCCTCCTTTGGAGGATCTAACCTGCACTTAACCCCGTGCTCCAGCCAGATCCTGACACAGGAGGTCGGCGGGAGGAGAAGGAGCTGGGTACAGACCAAGCTGATGTTTAAAAGTGCAGATTACTTCTGAGATGCGCAGTTAAGATTTCACATCCGGGCACATGCTGTGGATGAGATGCTCCCCCCTCCAAACAAAACAACAACAACAAAAGAAACCAATACAGAATTTTCCCTTGGTTGTTGTTGTTTCCCTTGCTCTGCAATGCTGTTGGGAGGAGTGATTCCGTTTTAAATGTAATAGTTAAAGCTGTAAAAGTGCGTGCACATTTCTATCTTACTGTGTGTGCACATTTCATCTCCATGCAAACATTAAGAGATTAAACCGCACCTACTTTAAACTCGGCTCATTAAAGGCAATCTTCCAACTAAGTATTGAACTTGAACTGCCTTTAAGTCTGATGCAAATAAAGGCCAAACTATTTTACTTCCATCTTAAGAATTCAGAGGAAGCCGGGCGATGGTGGCACACGCCTTTAATCCCAGCACTCGGGAGGCAGAGGCAGGCGGATCTCTGTGAGTTCGAGACCAGCCTGGTCTACAGAGCTAGTTCCAGGACAGGCTCCAAAGCCACAGAGAAACCCTGTCTCGAAAAACCAAAAAAAGGAATTCAGAGGAAACAAACTTGCAGGAGGTGAGAAAGCTGAATGAACAGAGAGTTTTACACTCCAAGTGATTTAAGAGAGAACAGGGATTTATTTCATTCCAGTTCTCTGTTTTCTCATCTTTTCACTTCAAATCTCTTCACAATTGCACTGTTCCTATAAAATGAGTCAGGGGATGTGAAAGTTAAGGTTCTCATGGCAACTATTAGTCACAAAGCAGTACTGGCAGTTACTAATTGGGCTGCTGCTAAAGGTGTACCCTTAATATGCTGTGTGTGAAGGGGTGAAATAGCATTCTAACAGAATCTTAATCTTCTTTCTTAAGTTATGTGCTTTCAAATTTAAGGCCCTAAAAATAAAACCAAAATTTAGGAGGTGGCACCTTTAATCCCAGCAGTCAGAAGCGAATCTCCAAGTTCAAGGCCAGCCTGGTTCACAGAGTGAATTCCTGAACATCCAGGGCTACACAAAGAAACTGTCTTGGGGGGAAAAATAAGGAAAAGGAAAAAAACAAACAACAACAACAAAACACAACTAGAAACAAACCTCATATGTGAGAGATGCCTGCTTTCTTCCTATCAAGGGAGTTGGTTCAGTAAGTGCCAATGTTCCACGCATCCCACACCTGCTACAACTTTGGTCTATTGCCCACCCACAAAACTTGATGGCCTGGAGGACTAACCTTCCTCTCCCCTATCTTTGAGTCTTTTTCTTTCTTTCTTTCTCTCTCTCTCTCTCTCTCTCTCTCTCTCTCTCTCTCTCTCTCTCCCTTCCTTCCTTTCTTTCTTTCTTTGCTGTTGTTGTTAGTCGCTGTTTTGTTTTGTGTGTGGGTTTTTTTTTTTTTTATTTAAAATGTAACCCCTGCTGGCCTTGAACTCACTTGCCTCAGACTCTAAGGGCTGAGGTTAAAGGCATGTACCACTACAGCCTGGAGAGACTCTGAGACTGGACACACCGGTCAGAGGAAACACAGTTACCAACTGCACTGGCATAGAAACCAAGTGAATTTCTTGCTCAGTGTACTTGCTAGCTGTGTTTGGTTCATGGTACAACTTTTTTTTAAAAAAATGAATCACCTTGCTTAACATCTTTCATCACTGAGATTGTTCTTGGCTTGTTTCTAATACAGATAAAACCAATAGCACAACAAAGCTATAACCCCAGCAAGCAAAGAAGGAGGAATATAAGGAGGGCAGACTATGGTGAAGAACGGGCACATTCTGGAGACAGGATCAAAGACTATACCTAAACAAACAGCTTGCCTTAGAGATGCTGATAAGAAAATTCAAAGCAGCTTCTCAACTTCTTTTGGTGCCAGCACAGAAGCTCATGGTCCTCATCTCATTAGGGCCCTAATTGCTCTTCTGAGGAACTGGATCGATGACATTAGCATTAGCCCTTGGCTAGCTCACCTTTGAGCTCAGGACACTTTAAAACTAAGCTCTGTCATCCAATTAGAGTGTTTATCTGATGAACCAAGGGAAGACACAGGCTGTCTTCTCAACTGTCATCTCCCACTCATACAGATTACATTTATGCCAGGGTGAAAATTTAATCAACTCAATTTACTGATCAGCTGACTTGATTTCAAACTCAAAATGTAAGAGTAAGGAGAACAGTTCATAAGATCATGGCCTTGAAAGAACATTAGCTACTACTTAATATAATCCAAAGTGACACAGCTAGGGCTATAACCTGTACTTAGTGATTTGGGGAATAGAGCCTAAGAAAGTACATACAAGGAAAACCAGTTACAGGGAAAGACATGTGTGCTGTATGCAAGCAAGCAGTAGAATCTGGACAAGAAACACAATCTTCCATTTTCTTATCCACTTTCCTTTAAAAGTATTTCTAATTCATGTCTCAAATTCTGACAACCAGAATTTGGTTCCTTAGAAAACACAAGTTGGCAAGAGAGAACTGCTGTTCCTTGACCTTCACATGTGTGACCCCCTGTGCATTTAAATCAAAGCCTCTGGAGGTAGATGTTAATAGTGGCTTCAATATTTGCTGCTATGAGATCAAGACCATTTTGAGGAAGATGAGTGTACATTCCAATACGGTATTCATTTCATCGAAAATTCTGGAAGGTATAGCATGAAGTGGGCTGGTAGGAAAAGATGACAAGAGAGTGCAAAGTTGGAAGAGAAGTCCTCTCTTTAAAATCTCGTGCTGTAGACGACAAGATGGTAGCCTAGAGAATGGGAAAAGATCTTCACCAACCCCACATCAGACAGAGGTCTGATCTCCAAAATATACAAAGACCTCAAGAAGCTTAATTAACATCAAAAGAACAAATAATCCAATAAAAAAAATGGAGTACAGACCTAAACAGAGAACTCTGAACAGCTGAAGCTAAAATGGCTGAAAGATACTTAAGGAAATGCTCAACATCAGAGAAATGAAAATCAAAACAACTCTGAGATTCCATCTTACACCTATAAGAATGGCCAAGATCAAAAACACTGATGACAACTTATGCTGGAGATGATGTGGGGTAAAGGGAACACTCCTGCATTGCTGGTGGAAGTGTAAACTTGTACAGTCACTTTTGAAATCAGTATGGTGATTCCTCAGAAAATTAGGAAACAATCTACCTCAAAAACCCGCAATACAACTTTTGGGTATAAACCCCAAGGAGATCAGTCATACCAGAAGGACATGTGCTCAACCATGTTCACAACAGCATTATTTGTCATAGTCAGAACCTGGAAACAACCTAAATTCCTAAAAAAAAAAAAAAAAAAAAAAAGAATTAAAAAGATGTGGTATAATTAATTATACAATGGATGGAGTACTACACAGCCTAAAAAATGACATATTGAAATCTGTGGGCAAACTGATGAATCTAGAAAACATCATACTGAGTAAGATAACCCATACCCACAAAGACAAATAAAGTATGTACTCACTAATAAGTGGCTTTTAGATATAAAGCAAAGGAAAACCAGCCTACAATTAATTCACAATCAGAGCATCTAGACAACAAAGAAGACCCTAAGAGAGATATACATGGATCTAATCTACATGGGAAATAGAAAAAGACAAGATCTCCTAAGCAAATTGGGAATGTGTGGATTATGGAAGAGGGTAGAAAGGGAGGGGAGAGGAAAGGAGGTGAGTAAAATATATAGCTAAATAAAAACAATAAAAAAAAACCCTTCAGGCCAGAAAGAGAAAAAAATGGATGAATAAAATCTTGTGCTGTGAAATTTTAGACAAGGAGGGCTGGAGAGATGGCTCAGTGGTTAAGAGCATTGCCTGCTCTTCCAAAGGTCCTGAGTTCAATTCCCAGCAACCACATGGTGGCTCACAACCATCTGGAATGAGGTCTGGTGCCCTCTTCTGGCCTGCAGACATACACACAGACAGAATATTGTATACATAATAAATAAATAAATATTAAAAAAAAAAAAAAGAAATTTTAGACAAGGAGTCAGGGTCCTGGGATATGAGCTACCATTTGTGTCTTTAAAAAATTATGACTGTGCGTCTATGTGTGTGGGTAAGTGCACAGTGAAGGCCTGACAACAACTTCGGAGCATTGGTTCTCTCCTTCAATGATCACATGAGTTTTGTAGGCTGATCTTAGGTCAGGATTGTGCTCCAAGCACTTTACCTGAGTATTTTGCTGGCCTCTAATCATGAGTTTTCGTTGGCATGCTTGAAGCATTGGAGTCCTTTTTCTCTGGTCAGCTATAGCTGTCAGCAGTTTAGAATGCAGATTATCAAGAAATTCCACATGTTTTTGGAATACCATTAAACAATAAACACACTTGCAGGTAAAGGAATCATTTTGCACACATTATTAGTTGAAATGTGAAGATTATAAATCTTCTATCATATCTAGTGGTAGCACAAAATAACTCAGACAGCAAACATGCTGATATCCAGGACATGCACACTCAATCTATAGGCGTCTACATAAGTTGGAAACTATGTTCTGGGGTGAACAGAAGCCTAAAACTGCTGTAATAAGCATGGCAATAGTAGAATATGGACAGAAAACCAAATAAAACACGAAAACTTTCTTCTCATTTCTTATGAACGTGAGTGGCAATTACAGCAAAACCTTCTGACTGTACACACAGATGGCAAATGGGCCAGTGTGTTAACAATACAATAATGAATAAATGAAGAAACTATTCTGTTTTTGAAACTTATTTTAAAATCATATCAAAATAAAAAAGTACAAGGTTTGTACATACCTCTGGCAATAGCCATGCACTGTGGGGCAAGCTGCTGGGATTGCTCAGCAGCATGGACAACCCCTTGTCAGTCAACACTGTTAAAATTCCCTCCCCATCTTATGCATTTGTCTCTTCACACCACTACACAAGGCCATCTATTTAACCCCTTTAGCCAAATCAGAACAGAGGGCTCCCTAGTGGTTAGCAGATCGATCCTCTGTCCCTCTAACCTGTTCTCAGCTAAAGTACCACCAGGACTAGGCAAGTTGCTTGGCCTTTTATTAGTAAAGCAGCTGAATAATTTATAAGGGTTGCAAAGGGCCCATTAGAAGTGTCCTGGCAGTAATAACTGGCTTAGGACTTTGCTTACTCAGGGCTAAAGTTTAATTTGCCCATAAACACCCCAGCTCATAAACCCACCCACAGGTCTGACCTGCTCTTTCAACAGTCACATGTCCTACCCATGCATTCACCTGAGTATGAATGTTCTTACTGGTGTCACCTCTTGGGCAAAGAAAACAAATCCAGTACCCAAATAATGGCTAAAAACTTACACGTCCATTACTATATTTTCCAAGAGGGGCGGCTATTATCAACTCCTTTCTAAGCTTCGCTTTTGGTCATACCTCAACAAAGGTGCTACTGGGCTGCTTTCTATGCAGGAAGGGCACGGGCAGATGCAATGAACGAGTAAAGACTGGGAACCTCCTTTGCTGCACGTGGAGATAGAAGAGTATTTAAATAGAAGAGTAAGATCGAAGTAATTGTGTTCATTGCCAATACAGGCACTTATATTCTGAAGGCTTAAGCAGCAAAATTAAGAAAATCTTGTCTGTTTTTTTTTTTGCACGTTAATATACTTTTCTATACCTCAGATTTTTCATTTGTAAAATAGGGATTGTAATGTTAATTACCTCAGAAGGCTGTGGTTGGAGCTAAATCCACAACTATAGTAAATAATCACTAAGCAAAAGCTATTATTAGAAGATCAGAACAGTAATGAACCAGAGAAATTCCAATTCAACCTACTTATCCTATGAAAAAACAGAGGCTAATGTACCTGTTCAGGGCTCTGCAACTTTGGGGCAGACCACAGCAGTGTTCTGGTTTTCTTGAGAGAAACCCAGTTTGGCTTTAGAACTGGCATCAGAACTGCTATGGCTTTACCACTCTGTGGGAACACAGCGAGGATAATTTATTTTCTGAATTTTTAAATAATCAAAGTGCAACCCCCTGCCTCTGCAAAAAGGTCAGCCCATTCATTCATTCAAGTTCAAGCAGTATCCTGTGCACTGCTGTGGTGGGTTAATAGCGACACGACAGGCAGTATCTCTGTCTTCAAGCCTCTTACATGCTGCGGACCAAAAGCGTGTGAGAAGTGGATGGCAGGAACCGGAGCCTTACCTGAGGTCACTCATGCCTTGGTTGATGTCTAGGAAGACGGCATTATAACAGTAGCTTCCACATACACACACATGAATATGCATGAATGCAAGTGGTAAGAAATTAGAGTGGCATTGCCCTCGAAGAATTTCACTCTTGGGCTATCGTATCATAAACAAACACTATCCACTAATGACTACATAAGAACAGGCAGGTCTTTGGTCTTACCTCCCAGGTGATTCCAGAGGAGATGTGTGGGTTAAGGTAAGAGCAGAGTAATCAAAGCTGAATTCATAAAGCTGAAAGAGTATGCTTTCAGGTGAAGTTTATTTCTCTTCCCTCTTGAGGTTAAATTCTTAGCCCTTGGCATTTGTGTTATGTCCCATGAAATTCCTGCCTCAAGAATCTCAGATCAGGGGATCAAAGAGCTATTCTTAATGTCTCAGTTCAGGCCAACTGAAGGAGGGAATGGAGGCAGAGGCAGGCTACTCACTCCAGCATTTAGCGGCCCTCATCCACAACGGGGCCATTGAGCAGAAGCCACAATAGAGGGCTGAGAATAAAAGGCTGAAGGAAAGCATACAGAGTCCCCTTGCACAGACTCGGTCATTCATCACCGGGCAAGTGCCAATATCTGGGAACAGCAATCTCAATTTCTGCAAATCCTCCAACCTGCAACAGCTGCTAGTGACTCTGGTGGGCGGCTTTCCTGCTTACTAGAGTTTGCAATACCCAGTTCTGGCCACGAGCCAAGGAGACATTACTTAGGGTAGAGCCACGCTGGCTGCAGAGAGCAACAATGGACTTCACAGCTTATAAAGCAGCTTACAAAGGGCTCCCGTGTATTTCAAAAAGCACTTCAGATAGCTGGTGAGAGAAGCTATCTGCACAAACGCAGTCAGGCAGTTTATTCCTAAACCACTTAATTCAAGGTTTCCGCCAGAAGCCAGGATATAGTGGAGGCAGGTACCTAGAGGGCTGGGTGTCTAGGACTGTGTGGACACAGTTAAGGCACATTCTTCCCTGAAGAACCAGCTCAGCAGGATGGGAGTGACTGGCAACAACCAGCACTTCAACTGGAAAGCCAATGTAAGACAGACATTAGGCTACAGTATTCCGGGGCTCTTAGTGAGCTGTCTATCTGCCTCCACTGCTTTCATCAGAACCTGAAAGTAGCATTTGCACATGTTACTGAATGGACATGCAGAGTGATATCTAAATGCCCACTGCCATACCACTGAATTGGATTGCCAAGGCGACACCTGCCAACATGTCTTCTGCCCTGCCTTATCACTTGGAGTCTCTGGGGAACAATCACCACTCCTTGTTTTTAAGGCTACTTTGTAAAGCACAGTTTACTTTCCAGAGAATAGGTTAAACAGGAAATAGGCCCAGAAACCAAAAGAAGACCTAGTATAGGATGTCTTCATGAGTGGTAAACACTGAATGCATCCAAAAGGATTTTTCTACAGAAGACATACAAAGGTATGCAACAATTTCATATTAATTTTATCTTGAATATCAACTTTTCATGCTGTTCTCTCTTTCTTTCATGTTTCATGCACAGGCTGGACATTTTAAAACCTGCAATGGCCGGGCGATGGTGGCGCACGCCTTTAATCCCAGCACTCGGGAGGCAGAGGCAGGCGGATCTCTGTGAGTTCGAGACAGCCTGGTCTACAGAGCTAGTTCCAGGACAGGCTCCAAAGCCACAGAGAAACCCTGTCTCAAAAAAACAAAACAACAAAAAACAAAAAAAACCCTGCAATGTAGCCAAGAAGGTATGAATTTCAGATCTTTCTGTCTTCACCTAGAATGCTGGGGTTACAGGCATGGTTCACCAACCCTAGTTATTCGGTACTGGGGACTGAATTCAGAGTGTCCTACATGCTAGGCAAGCACTTATCACCCAAGCTACTGTCTTCTGTCTATAAGGCCTTAAAATGAATTTCTTGTGTGCTTTGTTCAGAGAAGATGAACTAATGTGAAGGTGTGTGGTGGAAATCGGCACAGGCTGAACTGTGATATGGTGATGATATAAGTGGAAGGACCCCTCACTTGACCTTGGAGTTCATTTGGTGATCTGACTTCAGTATTTACCTGTCGGGCAGGGTGTGAAAGTTGTAGGGAGAATTCTGAATTGGTACAACTCAGGTAAGATGTCATCATGAAACTAATTAATACAATCAGAAGACATACAGAAGTCTGCATCAAGTATGATCAGTAGAATTTAGGAAAGCAATACAGCTCAAATGCTACTATGTGGAAGAAACAAAATAGACCAACCTAAGCCCTTCATTCTACTAGACCTATCCACTCAAGGGATTAATAAATTTGATGGGACAGTATGTAATGAAAGTTCAAACTCACAGCAGGAGGCAGATCTTTATGAAAGTGGGCTTAGAATGCTTTTTGCCTGTGCCATATAATTTTTTTACTGTTTAGAATATGACATAGGTGCAGTAATCACACATATTAAAGCTTCAAGATTTTATTTTAGTTTTGAAAATCAGTGCTAGGGACTGAGCTTACACATACTAGACGGTAAGTGACCAGAGAGTACATCCCAGCCCCAGGCCTCAGGCTCTGCATTGGTGAAGTACTTGTATGTGGACCACCAGCCTCAGAGGTAGCTCTTTATAGCTTATTTATTCAAGAATCTATTAGCAGAATAACTATCAGAGGAGAAAAATTCTTAGAAAGAAGGAAAGTAACTAAGATCACCTGAAGATTAATTTGACTGCCAAAATATATCTTTTTTTAAAAAATATTTATTTATTAATTATGTATACAATGTTCTGTCTGTGTGTATGCCTGCAGTCCAGAAGAGGACACCAGACCCCATTA
>NW_004949102.1:5322127-5346244 GCF_000317375.1 Microtus ochrogaster | reverse complement strand
TTGTGAGCCACCATGTGGTTGCTGGGAATTGAACTCAGGACCTTTGGAAGAGCAGGTAATGCTCTTAACCTCTGAGCCATCTCTCCAGCCCCAGAATGTTATTTTCAGTATGAATTTTCTGAACCCCTTTGGTGTAATTTTAATTGTGTGTATGGGGGTAAAGAACTGTTTAACAAAAAGAGAGGAAGGGACAAAATCAGGTGCTTGATTATAGGAAAAGCACAACAACATGGGTGAGACCCTCATTCAGCAAGCACTCAGGGGACCTGGGAAGGTTCCGGTCACAGGTCTACAGTCCATAACTGTGCAGTTTTCACCTGGGTCTTGGTTTCAATATGATGAAGTTATCATCTGCCAGGAGCAGGAACAGGAGCTGCACAAGAAGATTTAACCACCGAAAGCTCTCATCTTGAGGGGCCTGCTGCTGTGCTGGCATTTTATACGCTAACATGTACAGCAGAAATGTCCAAATGTCCCCTTGAAGGCCCCACCATTTCCTTTGCTTCCCCTGCGGTGCTCAGCAATAACAGGTGTTAGCAAGTAACCACTGACTAATCCCTTTAAAAAGAGGAAGATGCGCGCACAGATAAAAGCAAGAACAAGTTTCCGTTACCATGTCTTCCCACCCACTACTCTGGGAAGGAGAAAACTCTGCTCTTCTCAAATCAAAGCAGGCTGCTTACAAGGAACACCACGTGAACGAGAAAGATGGCCACTCTATGCAATATGCCTATTTTGATATGGAGGGTTGGTTGTCGTTAGCATTTCCCAATCAGTAGCACTCACGAGTAAGTCTAAACTTGGAAAAGAATAAAAAAAAAATCCTATTAAACAATGAAAATCAAGAGTAAAAAGAAACAGCAGTTTGCTGAAAAAGACTAAAATATATCAGGGTTCTACACGAGTTATTTCTGCATTCTCTGCACATACAACATCATTCATGAAGAAGGCAATGGTATAAATATAGCACAAATGTCGTCTGCTCTGGTTTGTAATTTAAAATGCAAATGCTAATGAGTGAACTGGTGTATCAGCGGAGTTAATAACCGCATGCCTAGCACAGGGGCTGCATCCAAAACACACAGAGAAGAGACAGACACCATGTTCCAATTTAAAAATAAAAACACCCAAATTAACCCTAGAAAAATCACTAGCAGATGTACAAGCTCAGGAAAAGGAGGCACTCAAGGGCAGGGAAGTGGGGACTTCTCTGATAGTCTGCTGACTGGTAGACTTAAATATCTTCCTCCCCAGTAAAGGTATGCATGACGGTTCATAGTGTTTAGTCTACTGTAAAACAGAAGGAAAGACGGCAGAGAAGCCAGAAAGCTCCAATGTGAAGTTTTCCCAAAGCCCATTCTAGAAGCCTGCAGGGAGCCAGAGAAGATGTACATCTCTTTATTATAACATAGGCAAAGAGAAAAGAAACCATGGTTAAAACTTTTCATAACTTCTAAGTAATGAAAATAAATGAAAAAAAAAAGCTCTAGTGATGAATATTTGTGTCTCAGATGCCATCCACATATTTTTGTTTGTTTGTTTGTTTTGGTTTTTTGAGACAGGGTATTTCTGTAGCTTTGGAGCCTGTCCTGGAACTAGCTCTGTAGACCAGGCTGGCCTCGAACTCACAGAGATCTGCCTGCCTCTGCCTCCTGAGTGCTGGGATTAAAGGCGTACGCCAACAGCACTCTCTCTCTCTCTTAATCCCCTTTTTTCCTCCCAAGCCTACATGTATTTTTAAATACACAGTAAACTGTTTAGAGGTTTTCTTCGTCTTTGAATCTATCTTTACTACATATCTCTGTTTTTCTGACCACGTGAGTCTTTAATTTGCTAAGCAATATGGGTAGGCCTAAAGCTGTGGCATTGACAGCTGGATCCAGCCTATTCTTTAGCTTTTTTTCTGAGAGTCTAGCCTCACGGCAGAGGTACTAGCTGCAACCATGTTTACTGCCACAACTCCATGGCATTTCAAGGTCCCTACCACAACCAAAAAGTATGCAGTCAACTTTTCATCAACACCATTTAATGTTTTGTGGCAGGACCTCTTAAAAGAGCTGCAAGGTTTTGCAGCTATAGCTGAATCAGGAAGCACTCTTAAATGAGAGTGCTTGCCTCTAGCCCGCCTGAGAAAGTGCTGCTATCAAGAAGCCATGCTTAACACTGTTATTTTGTGTCAAGAATTACTTCCCAAGCTCTCTCAGGCTCTATGTGGATGCAGTTGTCCATGTGGGCGCCATTCCCGATGCCTCATTCTTGCACTTACGAGGCCAGTGCTGGCACCTCTGTATCAGATTCTGGAAATGCTGCCACTGCACTGAGATGATAAGCAGCTCTCAGGGCCTTCTTAGTGGCCTCATACATGGGGAGTGCTTCCCACTTCCAGGAGTGCAAGTCTGTGAGGCCTTCTGAAGGCCAACTAGAGGGATGTGCATGGTGGCCCAAACCACGGACAACTTAAGTATGCAGCTCCTACTAAAGCTGTACAATCTTGTTCAAATCCAGCCTATAACTGTGAACAAACTGCAAGGAGAGAAAGAAAGGACCTGGGGAAGAAGAGAGGGGCAAAGACCATTTCACTGTTCAATGATGAGAAACAAGTTAAGTGACGTAAAACCTCCTTAAGCTGGTTTGAAAAGATGTGAGAGGTAGTTCCCACAGCAACAAAGATACATTTTACAGGTAGTGTTGATACAGTTCACCCTGGGACTGCTTACTACAAGACGTCACAGCATTTCTCTTTAAAAAGAGTATTTATTAATTTTTCTGTGTATGGATGCTTTTCCTGCCACACAGGGCTAAGCACCACATGTTTGCTTAGTGCCCATGGAAGCTAGAAGAAGGTGCCAGATCTCCTGGGACTAGAGTTATAGATGTGAGCTGCCATGTGAGAATCAAATCTGGGTCTTCCACAAACAAGTGCCCTTAACTGCTGAGCCATCAGTTCTCCAGCCTCCCTTTAATTTTAAATCACCAAACCACTTTTACTCTCTCTGTCTTACATCTAGGGTCTGCTTCTACAATCCTACTGTGTTAGGAACTGTGGACCCCAGACCCCGAATTTCCTGCAAACAACTTGTTTTTCCTATGCTTGCAGCTGCACTGAGCATGAGACCCTCAGGAGTTCCTGATGGCAGGGGAATGGTTTCTGGTGGGCTTGCAGCTGAAAAACCCCAAGAGTTGGGGTGTGGCCATTTATAAAGTCAAGGAGACCCTATATAAGCTACCATGCATTCTTGGCATGCGTGTTTCAAGAGTGACCTCCCCGCTGTGTGTGTCTGTGTGTTTTTCAATCTCCAGTCCCTTGCCCAGCTCGTGTTCCTTCCCATACTGCGTAGCATGAAGAGCAGGCGTAGTTTGTTACACTTCTGGTCAAACAGACGTCCCCATAAGGCTCAGTTAGTGGAGACTAGCCCAATACAGGATGCTGTTACATCAGTACTACTAAGTGGCTAATAGGCAATGCCAGCAAGCTGACAACAACCCTATACTGAAATGTATTCTGAAAAAGCCACCGAATGGAATGGGCACAGCCAGACGGGTGCTAGTACTGGATACATGCCAGGAGAGCTATTAGATTTCTGAAAACTTCTCTTCATCCTTCTTTGCCCTAGGAAGACTCAGAATAAAACCCTTTAAAGTAGGAAGGAAGGAGGAGGAACTGAAAAGAAAATGCTAGTGGCGCTGCTGTTGGCTAATCCTCAAGGCTCTAACCGGTGCGGTTTCTAGCCAGGATCACCCTTATCTCACCTAAACCAAAACCTCTGAAGCACTAGCAGCCTTCTGCAGATTAGGAGTCAAGAGGGAACCTTCTCATGAGTAGCCAAGGCACTCGCAGGGCCCCTCCTAGCGGAGGGTTATACAAGGGGTACCTTTCTTTGGTACACACCCATGAGATGGTGTGGATCCAACACCCAGACTCAGAGGCCCACAGACACTTGACACGACTCCACAGAGGGTGCCATGACGGTGACTATCTTACTCTCAGGTAAGGAGCCCCTGGCTACACAGGTGAGCACAGAACTGCAGAGGGTCCTTGCTGCCTCCCTCATCACCGGATCATCAGCATCATACCAAGATAAGCAGGATGGTCAGTCAGCACAAGAAAGTTGGAAACTAGAATCCTTCAATGCAAGGCCTGAGGCTGCTTTGAACTATGCTGAACAAAATTCATTTTTACTGATGACTTTATTACTTTGCCTCAATAAAAAATATATTTGAAGTGGCGACTGAAGAAATCGAAGCCCTTCCTCTCTTCCCCTGAAACACTCCATTATGTCCCACAGGCCTGACCTTTTGAGAACTATGGCTCACCCCCAGATATGGGCATTTCTAGGCTCTTACTAATCAAGTCTCTCTCTTCTGATACAATCCACTGAAATACCACACACCAGGTTGCCCTGCCTTAGCCCAAACCAGTAGTCAGTCAACAACACTGGTCTCTGAATCTACAGCTCTTGGGATATGGAGCAAGCTGGCCTTAGCTCTCTGAGTAAAACAATGCTTATTACTGTTTCAGAATCTCCAAGTGCTTTTCGTGTGTTTGTAATTTCAGGTATGCTCTTCTTACCTAGTGTTTTGTTGTTGTTGTTGCTATGGCAATATTCCTGCTTTAGCCTCCCATGTGCTGGGATTACTGATGTGAACCACCAAGTCTGGCTACTTTATCCTTTCCCCCTTTATGCCTATATATTCTTAGCTGCTAGTATGCTATAAATTTATAATGCATTTCTGTGTTCCTAAGATGATGCCCAGAGAGAAACATTACTAAATAACCATGCCATCGACTGTCTCATAACTTACAAGGCAGCCCATTCTGGGGACTGAGTCACGATCTAAAGATGGTAGACAACTGAGCTAAAATCAGAGGTTTGCATCCTTAGCTGCCTGACCAATGGTGAACCTGCAGAGACTTCAAGATGAGGCCAAAGCACTGAAGCTCAACGGCAGGAAAGCCCTTGAGAAGGATGTTTATTCACTAACACAGAAACAGAACAGTCCCGATCACTACTACATCCTTTAAGGAAACTCTTCTGAGAACAGACACAAAATTGTTCGGCCAAAAGAAAAGTTCTGAATCTTCTTGGATGCTCAAATGCTACCTCCCCTAAAAGACTTTTCCCTCCCTCAATTACGTATTCTTTCCTCTGTACTTTTGCTATGGTTTGAATCTGGCTTGCCATCCTGTATTACGCTTCCCCCAAACCTGTCTGTCCCCAGTGGACTTCATGCTAAAATCTATCTGGTACAGTGGCAGTGTTGGGAGACAGGGACTTTAAGAGTTGGCTAACAGGAGTGACTTTGTCCCTCACAATTTTTTTTTTCTCTTTTATTCATGTACTTGCCCTTCAGCTCTTCCACCACGAGCTGAAGCAGCAGGAGGTCCCCACCAGAAGAAAGCAGCTGCAGGCACCACCAGGATCTTAAATGATCCAGCTTCCAGAACTGAGAGCCCAAATCTACTTTATACACTTTTTTCCTTTCTACACTACCCATTCTAGCTTAGGTATTTCATGGTAGCAACACAAAAGGAACTAAGACAATTCTTATGGTATGCTGCTTATACTTTTGATAATTCTAATTTCAGTATTCCTTGGCTTTATATGGTTGTTTACCCTACAAGAGCATAAATAATCTGCTAATTTATGTATCCTCCTTTGAATAAACTTGTGAAAAACTCTTGGCTTTCTCACAAATGTTTCCCAAACCTGTTGTACTAATTATTACCTAGAAGTGACCTTTTAGGATGATCTAAGATGAACTTAACTCTAACGTGGCTACAAAAAGAGTTAGAAACTTCAGGGAAGTGTCTTGTCAAGCTGTCCATTTCGGGTGATGGGTCCCAACTGAAAACACACAGGCAGGGGAGACATCCAAACTGGGAAGTCCCAAGAGAAAGAATACCCCACTTCACAAATATCCATTAAGTTGCAATTCAATTAAAGCATCTGAAAGGAATTCATAAGTATCAGCAGACCCTGTAATTGCTTAATTAAGGATAGAAGCCCAGCAAACACAACCACAGTAACAGCCTGATTCATTAGCACCTCTGTGATAGCAGAATGGGATTTCTCACTTAAACATACATTGGCTTTAATTGTGTAATTTGGTTAGGCACTGGTAATCAATGGGGATTCACCATTCCTGGGGCCCGGAGATGAGAAGGATACTCCTGTTTACCTTTCCTCCCTTCTGCTCATTACAAGTTTTTGGTCTATTGAAACAAGCAGTTGATATTCCCATTACAACAGGCTGGAGAGAGACTTTAAAGTGAAGGAAAGAAATGAAACACTGTTCAAAGACGTTCAAGGTGGAAGGACACATAGCCACACCTTTTATTCACCATGCACAAACCCACTACCACTCATTAAAATGCAGGCATCTAGAACCTTATTGCCTCCCTAGTCAGACTGCATCCCGGGGGGAGCAATAATCAGAAAAAGAGACAGAAAAGTAAAATAGATGCCAAAGGGCAGGCAAAGGGAAGCCTCATTTTCTAGTCCTGTTTCATGTGCTATAACCGGTTAATTATAAGTCACCTGCTGTGACTCACAGGGAACCCCTGCCAAGTGGCTGCTGCCTTCTAGGCAGTTTGTCCCATGAGTTCTATGTAAGGTGAGAGCTTACATAGAACTGGCCCCTCACCCCACTCACCTTGGCTTGTAACTCACCAGACTAGATCCACCCCCTTTAAGAACAAGGGAAGGCAAACACAGAGGCATGTGTGGGTCTCAATCTAGGTTGGTAAGAGATCCCAAATACCTAAATATGACTCCTTATGTTACTTTAACCCAAAGCCTCAAATTATTCTTCTCTTTTAATTCTGGAGAAAGCATTTTGTTATAGGATACTAACTTGATACCTGCTATGCTTACTCAGTATGACAATTTCCCAAACTGTGCCTTCAGCATGGCCCAAAAGGCCTTATGTGATTCACACTGAGAAAACTTCACGCAAAGGTCATGGCAATAGCAGGACACATACTCTATGTTCACAAAATGTGAATCAAGAGGCACAAGATTTACAAATATATGCTTCAGTCTACCTTAGACAAGATACCAAAATACAGCTTAAACACACACATGACAAGTGAATGTAACCTGAAATCAAAGAGTACAGGTAAGCTGTTTTTGTTCTAAGAGAAGGAATGTATGAAGCTTACTAAATGCTACTCAAGGAAAACTGATGCTTTAAAACAAACACAAGATCCCAGGGGTTCTCGGCTTCCTGCTAACTCAGGACAGGCGCATTTGCCTCTAAGAACAAAATGAGTGTGTAAAGGAGGCTACAGCAGCAGGCTTAGGGACCTTGAAGACTCTCAGACTTGATGGGATAAGGTCATCTGCTCGCTGACCAAACCTAAGCCAGGTGCTGAAAGGACTAAAGGGCGGGAGCTGTCAGGAGGCGCTGACCTGTTAGCTGCAGCTGACTCTCCCAGCCCACCTGCTATCCCATCTGACTAAACAATCACTTCACGTACAGGGGTGCAGGAACCGTGACAGAGAGACCAGCTGGCTCGGGCCAAATGCCACTCCCTATCAAGCTGTGGGGCCGTCTGCCCAAAAATGGCCACATAAAAATGGAAAGTGTCCACCCCACCTTCAAGTACAGAGGGCTCTCCAAAAGGCTGGGATTAATGGGAGCAGCAAGGAGGGAACTGATCACAACAAATGTCTTGACTTTCCCCTTGAGAATTAAAATGCAAAGTCTTTCCTAGCTGCAAATAGAGACCATTTTTGCTGTATCATTTTATATGATGTGGAGTGCATATGACACCTATCTTCTACCATGAGAACAGACTGTTGGAGGTAGACAGTCACAACTCAGGTTTCCAGGTCTATGCTTACACTCCCCTTCACTGTCACAAACAGTCTCTCTAAGCAGACTCTCATTCTACCCATGTTCTAGTTGACTGCTAACTCCTCCAGGCACTGTGCTCTTATTCTTCCACAATCTCCTTCATTTCTCGGATTCTCAACGAGGATCCTCAACATTTTAAACCACACATTTCCTAGGATTGATTGATTGATTGATTTATTTATTTATTTATTTATTTATTTATTTATTTATTTATTTTTTTGGTTTTTCGAGACAGGGTTTCTCTGCGGCTTTGGAGCCTGTCCTGGAACTAGCTCTGTAGACCAGGCTGGTCTCGAACTCACAGAGTTCCGCCTGTCTCTGCCTCCCGAGTGCTGGGATTAAAGGCATGCGCCACCACCGCCCGGCATTTCCTAGGATTTTTCTCTGTCTTCCCCATCCCTGCACGCTCCTCTTTGGAGACAGGACCTCATCCAGGCTGGCTTCACTATCTAGCAGAGACTGGCCTCAAACTCTTGATCAGACTGCCACCATTTACTGAGTGCTGTGATTATAGGTTTTAACACCAGGTCTGGCTACTCCATCTTTTTTTATATGAAGATTTTATTGAGTTTTTATCTAGCATTTTATAACTGGTTTAAGAAAAATAATAGCTATACTCGATAGCTTTCCGACTCCAACATATCACCTTCATGATTGAAAAGTATGCCTCAATATTAGAAGTACCCAGGACACAGACATCCCTTTTCGTTGTTACCCAGTCAGCTCTTTTTATGCAGTATCTTTCATTCTCTGTTAGATTTTTTGGGTTGAGCAATCTCTATCCGGTAAGTTTGCTCCTTTCCATGGTATTTTCCAATCATCTGAAATCTGCCTTTGGTTGAAACTCTGATGAAAATATACTGACAATGGTCACCTGTGATTTTCTGATTAATATACAAGCTCTCTGTCCCCTTAGCTAAATGAGAACTATGCTCAGTGGTCTTTTGTTACTCCCTGAACCATATCTTTTCTGCCTGCATATGAATCCTTAACTTATGTTGGAGTTTCTGGGTTGTTTACTCCACATATGGAGTGGATTAAACTACTCCTAAAGCTGTGTTGGAGGCACACAAAGAACCTGAAGTACTACATACATACAGAGTACTCCCTGACCTGAACATTTGAACATTTCCATGGAAACTATAAATATTACACAAACAAAGCAAAACCAATTACCCCATTTCTCTAACCAGTTTCTATCACCATGTTGGCTTTGATTATGGCTCAAGCCAACAACACTTGACATTCTCTCCTGCATTCATCAGCAAATACATGCTAAGAAATATAATCAGAAGGTGGTAGACCTGATAGGAAATGGGAAATGTCTAGACTTTATTTTGTGAAAGTTAACACAGGCAACGTCTAGGAAGTATGAAGATTAAAATAATGCCAGGTCTAGAGAGGAATTGGTTGATGCAGCGTCCAACAGTAACATGGCTTCCTTCTAAGCAAGGTTTACAAGCAGCACCCTGCAAAACTCTCCTACCAAGCACACACCTTGAGCTGGCTCCATTTAAGGAGCCGAGATTAGAAACCAGTGTGGTCTTTTACTCTATGGATCTGAGATCAGGTTCCCGGGAAACGCTCAGACCTTTTCTATTTTCACCCTGAACTAAACTCCATACTGTCAAAAGGCTAATTTTGGTTTTGGGGGTATATCAGAGAATGAGCTGAATATATACATTAAACCCCACAACAAGAACTCAGAGCCAAGAAAGCTTTCAGCTAGAGTCTAAAGAACAGGGCACAAATGCCACAGGAACAGACTTGCAGCATTCTGCACCTTCACCTTACTATAACTGCCCTCCAGTCAGGCGTGGATTTGATTCAAGCGTCCTTCCCACAACTGCCCATGATGAGCATGGAGTCACGTGTCCCTTGGGCCTTTCAGGAAACCTACAGAGCTGGGGAGCCACCATCAAACTGGTAGGAGCCTTGTCAAGGACAGACGAGGAAAAGCAGTGAGCTGCACAGTCAGGATGTTCAGGGAAAGGTTTACCGCACATAACTCAACCCCTTTAGCTGGGGCTTGAGGGAGCTCCCTTATACAAATGAGAGGTTCTCAGCGCTTCCCAGAAAAGAAGGGGCCAGAGAAATCTGGCAGCAGACAGATAGAAAGCAAGGCTCTTGCTTCTCTTCAACCACAGCAAATTCTATTCAAGACTTCCACAGAATGCTGAAGCAACAGGACAGTAACAGAAAAGGCAACGTGCATCTGGGGCACACAACGGCACGTGTCCTTTGTGAGTGGATGACTGAGGGTGACGGGTGGGAGGATGGAATGACAGCCTGTCTTCAAAGACCACAGTTTCTGCAAGGGCTGACTAGAAATAAATACCTTTATTATTTTCCAGCAGTGAAGAAATGAAGCGGTTTATTCCCTGAATACGTAAATGTAAGTTGTTCAGAAAGCACAATTCACACAGTCTCGCTGGCTGGGGAAACATTAAGCAACCCAGCAAGGCAGGCTATGAGAGGTGAACAACTAGACAGCAAAGAGAGGAAGAAGGTTTGCCCAGCATGTCATCCTCAGTCAACAAGAATTATCGCAGGCGTAGGAACCTGTGAAAGCGGTGTCATGGCTAGATTTTCCTAAAGGACTGGGATTCTGATAACATTTGAATAAAAGAAAAAGAAGCAAGTGGCATCACCTGGGAAACCCCGAGGGTAGTGCAGTTCATCTCCCGAGAACTGCTAACTACTGAGATGGCAGGAACAGATGAACGCAAATGGCTAATGCCAAGTAGGAGAATTCTATTATTCATTTTCTATTCCTTCCATCTAAGTAGGGTGAGTTTCTGCGCTGTCTTGCCAACTGTTCTCCAAAGGCCTGTATTTGGAGGAGGGCGTGAGGCTCCAGGGAAGGACACTGGGAGTCACTTGTGGCACGCACTCACCTGCGAGCAGGAAGGTGATGAGGCAAGTCTCCTTAGGCAAATAGAGCTTGAGACGAGAGCCACTAAAGACGTATTCCACCACGGCCTCAGAACGGCCTGCCCGCTGAAGAAAGGGCAGGAACTGCTTTGCTTTCTGGGTGTCCTGATGAAGAAAAAAAAGAAAGAATTACTGAAGAGCAGTGGATACAAATAGATGTTCCTTTGTCTTTGGGATAAAATAGTCCAGAGAAAAAGTAAGCAAAAAGCACATAAAAATCTGAAATTTTGAAGATATGACAGAGATGTGGTTCTCATGTGACCTTTTTAGAAGAAATACTGTCAAACAACAGTTCCTGAGCATTCTCAGTGCTTCCTTCCATACAGTAACTGAGCACTCAGTATACGTTTGCTGGTGAATGCCTAGAAACTGAGTTCACTCTTGCTCTGGGGCAAATAAAACTGAGATCAGAAAACTAATTACTGTTCTTCTATGGCAACTAACTGAACCTTGTTTAAGCCATGTCACACTGCATCTATAATCCTTGTAATGGAAGCCAGGTTACATAAGACTCCAAGCTCCCTGGTTTCTTAACCTTGTCCAGAATCTGGTCTTCTCTGGACATCAGCCCAGCTAGTCATGCTTCATATGCATATTGAAGAGATGTAGGTGTGTCTGTGGTGTGTGTGTGTGTCAGAGGAATACTCTCCCACCCAGGGAAATATATAAGAGTAAACTGTGTCCCATGAAGACAAAGATTCACATCAGCACAAGTAATTATAGAAATTTAAAAAATCCCATCAAGTATTTTTCAAACAGTTTTAATGCATCAACACCAGTCCATGCATTCTGCTCAAGAGAACCAAGCAAAGCTCTTGGCCACACAGGCGCTAAGGGCTTTCATATTCTTTCAGTCTCTCAAGCTAATTAAACCGAAGATGGAGTAAGCAAGCATCAAAATATCACATTACATATGCTGGGGGAATAGTGGCTGGATTTAAGAATTTCTGAGGTCTGCAGTACAGCCAGCAGAACTGCAAACCCCCTCTGAGGACAGTCAGTTCTGCATACTTTTCTGACTTTTGCCATACAAGCACTTTGCGCTCAACCAAGCTCTTCCTTTCTGATGCTTCCTTAATTTAGATACAGAGCTATTGTATCTAAATTAATGTACATACAATAATGAAAATTTAACAAGCCATCCAGTACTATAGAGTTTCCACAGCAGCCAAAGGTGCTCCTCTCATTCAGAATCAGCGAAGTAGGCTATGATGAAAACAATATTTATAGTAATGAGATCCATCCTCCCTTCAAACAGTCTTAGAGAAAAGGAGAGACAGCCATCCATTCTTAGTCTTTCTAAAGGCACAATGGTAAAAAAGGTAAGCTAACAATGAGCTGTAGTGGGCTGGAAACCCCCCTACTGAACACTTATGTGACACATATTTTACTACACACATACAGAAGGAAAAATGCCTTTCTGGCAGTTGGCTGAAGTACAGAACAATCAAGCAAGACAAATGTTCCAAGGGACAAAAGCACTACCTGATTCAAATCCTTTTCAGTCTAAATTTGGGGCATTATTCATGAGCTGAGACAGTAAGTCAACAGCAATTATCAAATTGATTATTGCAAATCATGAGGCAACCCAGTATCACTGAAAAAGAAGTCTTCTTCCAAACATGGAGGTATCAACATTTTCCAGAAATAGACTTTTGCTCATCACTGTCTTTTTGACTATACCTGCTTTATCAGGAAGATGCTTGTTCAGAACAATCAAGAAACCCAACTGCTCTCTATGTAATAAAATCCTTAGAGGGCCTTGATTCCACTCATGTTTACCAGACTGTCTTCAGAATGACACATGGAAAGGCATGCCATTGACTACGGCAGGGATTTGAAGCAAAAGTCAACAATGAAAACTGAAGGCATGGACTTTTAAAGGCTTATCATGTTTACTTCCAGATGCAAAATTATAAAATACGACATGGAGTGCCCATGTTCTTGAGGCAAGGATTCAAAGGCTTAGCGAGGAGATGAATTGGCATGGAACACCCATTAGGAGGAAGAATGGAGACTTCATCCAAGTTGACAGCGTTTTAAAAATGAAAGGATCTTATGAAGTCAATTAAACTGACTGTAATAACCAAGAGATGTCAGCTCTTTCGAATCTCAGTCACAGCCACAGGACGGTGTCTGTCTTTTCTTGTTAGGGCAAGTACTTCTCTGCTTAGCATGCTCTTTTTCAATATGAAAATTCTTGAGACCATTTATTTCAGTGGCTCAGATGAAAACAATAGTGAAGAATATTGGTAACCTTCCTCGGGTGATGTAGCCATAAATCACCCTCTGATAATTTAGATGTAGAAATTATTTTAAAACTCAGAGTAAATGGACTGAATATGGTTAAGTCAATTGCCTTTCAAAAACCTTGTGCAAGTGTTGAGTCTCACTGACATTTTTAGGGTTAGAAAGAGAAAGGTAAGCAAGATAAAATTTGATTATAAGAAATAAAATATAACAAAGACCAGTTTCTACTCTATGAAGTCAAAGATACTAACAGATCTTAAGGCTAATAATACTGTGGTAAAGTTCAAAGATATCAATAGCATGATAGTTTTCGTCCTTTGCCAATAACACAGAAGCTCAACTCACTCAGGATAACACTGAGAAGTGTAGCACAGAATGCTTGTTTCAAGGCAGTATTGAGTACTTCTGTTTAGATGGCTAGGCTCCCACCTGGGGTTTTCTGTGTGCTAACTTCCTCAGAAAAGGACTCAGAACTACTGCCATAGTTCCCTGCTACTATACTGGCTCAGGCTTTGAGAATCCAAGCAGATAAATTAGATATGGTTCTTTGTTATCTATACCAATATTCTCCTCCATTGGTGTAAATAATAAAGCAGCAGCTGTACTTCTGGGCAGAAGTCTTTCCTTTGTGTTGCACTTAGTAGTTTTCACATTGCCTGTGCTTCACAACAAGCCATGCACATGCATTTTTCCTGTACTCTGAGAACAGCTAATTCAAGGTTGCATTAGCCACGTTTAACCTGCTATTGTGGATGGCATCTCTTTAAGGAATGTTACTGCCTCCTCAATACACCTTGAAATTGAGAAAGTAATGATGCAACAAACGTGCCCGGGTAACTTCATTTCAAAACAGCTAAGATTTAGACCTCAAATTTAGAGCAACAGGACTTAGAATGACCCCCAAGAAAGACTGGACATTCCTTAGAGAGAGTCAAAGGATATAAAGACGTCTTCATTCTGCCCGCTTCGGGCTTAGGCCCAATCTTTCAAATGTGGAAACATGTATTTACTGTATGTATGCATCACAGCATGCACATGGAGGTCAAAGAACATCTTCCAGGAGTTGGTTCTCTCCTTTCACTATTTAGGTTCTAGAGACTGAACTCAGGTCATCAGGCTTGTGGTCAAGTGGCCTTTACCTGTTGAGCCACTTCCCCGGCCTTCCACTAGACCTTTCTGTGGCTATGTAAAATTGCTCTTAAGAGCTAGCCTACAACTCTTCTCTAAAAAGTATTGTCTTGCCGGGCGGTGGTGGCGCACGCCTTTAATCCCAGCACTTGGGAGGCAGAGGCAGGCGGATCTCTGTGAGTTCGAGACCAGCCTGGTCTACAGAGCTAGTTCCAGGACAGGCTCCAAAGCCATAGAGAAACCCTGTCTCGAAAAACCAAAATAAAATAAAATAAAATAAAATAAAAAGTATTGTCTTATGGGTTGGACATGGTGGCAGATACACATCATCTCAGCACTTAGAAGAAGGAGGCCGCTTCCGGAATCCAGGGTTACCCGTGGCTACAGAAGACCTGTCTCGCTTGCCCTGGGCTCAAGCCCTGGGACTGTATAAACTGAGAGTGGTGGTGCATGCCTGTAATTCATCACGGCACTAGGAAGTTGAGGCAGGAGGATCACAAGTTTGAGGTTATTCTCAGCTATTTAGTGAGTTGGAGGACAGTCCAGGATAAATCAAATTGCTTTAAAGACCAAGATAAAACCAAACCAAACAAGCACTTTCCCGTGGCTACAAATGGCTATACTGAACTAACTTTATAGACCAGGCTGGCCTCCAACTCAGATCCACCTGCCTTTGCTTCGAGTGCTGGGATTAAAGGCGTATGCACCACCACACCTAAAACTAATTTTTTAAAATAATTTTGGAAAATACCAAGGTTGGTGGAGTGATGAAGTGGAATCCTAGGACAGCAGGTGCAGGTGAGGCAGTATGTACACAGTTTCAGTCGCCTGCATCCGAGAAGAAAACAACTTACAGAAACGAGAATTCATGAAGCTGTTTACATGCACCTATTGTCAGCAAAAGAAATCCTATCATCTTCTCCCCAAAATCCCTTATGGTAGACATGAAATATCAGAGTAATCAAAAGAGCATGGGGAAATGGGAAGAGGGAAGCCTACTCGTTACCAGGTAACCAGTCAGGATTATCATGTGCAGGCCTCAAATGAGAACTGTTAATAAGGAAGTTCACCAGTGAGCTCACATCACCACAAGCACTCTTCCACTAACATCAACAACAACCTGGAGCAAACCAAATCACATACACAGGCGAGGCTGTTAATACAGATGAACTCTATCAGCACCCAGGAAGCTCAATAGTGAAGAAACCAATGTCCCCAGGGAGGTTTCTTGGGGGTACCCCAGGTATTTTCCCCCTTCCCCGTCTAGAGCTGTCTGTCTCACTGGGCCCCATCAGGCCAACTAATAGCAATACGTAGTCAGTGAAACAAGAGGGCAGATACAAATAAGAATGTGAGATCAGAACTAATCGCTAAGGACACTGAAGCAACCGTGTTCTTCCATTTTAAAGACCCTTGTGATCACTCGCTGCCATAGTTTTCTATCAGTGCAGGGCTCTACGGACAAGGGGGATTACTTCCGCAGCAGCCCAGAAGACAAATCACAGCCACGTCCCCTACCAGAAAGGCAAAAACACCACTCATCACTCCACACTTTTCCTCCATTCCACATGCCTGGTTCCGTGGCCACAGGGGACATTTTAATTCTTGGAATGGGCTTATGATTCTCCGTGAGGAGCCAACTGTACAGCATGATAATCTCCTGAAATGCATGGGGCTCTGGTAGGGAGGACACGGGAAAGTACTCCAGCTCTAGTGTTACCACAAAGCACTTAAACTCTGAAGCCACCCTTTCCTGGCTAGTTAATATTTCACAGTAAGGGTGTGTGAGGGGGGTCTGGTATGCGTGTGCAAACTTCAGCATGCTATACATTTAACAGGAATAAAAACAGGGGTGAGAGTTGCGGAGAAAAACACTCAATAGAACAAAACGGCAGTATAACAATTTTTTAAAATTTTTTTCTTATTGTTTTTATTGAGTTATATATTTATCTTCATTCCCCTACCTTTCTCCCTCCCCCATGGTCCCCATGCTCCCAAGTTACTCAGGAGATTTTGTCTTTTTGTACTTCCCATGTAGATTAGATCCATGTATGTCTTAAAGTTCTCATTATTGTCTAGGTTCTCTGCTGTTGTAGGCTGGTTTTTCTTTTTCTTTCTTTTTTTTTTGGTTTTTCGAGACAGGGTTTCTCTGTGGTTTTGGAGCCTGTCCTGGAACTAGCTCTTGTAGACCAGGCTGGTCTTGAACTCACAGAGATCCGCCTGCCTCTGCCTCCCGAGTGCTGGGATTAAAGGCGTGCCACCGCCCGGCTCTAGGCTGGTTTTTCTTTGCTTTATGTCTAAAAGCCACTTACGAGTCAGTACATATTATATTTTTCTTCCTGGGTCTGGGTTACCTCACTGAGTATGATGCTTTCTAGATCCACTTGAATGCAAATTTCAAGATGTCATTATTTTTTCCCCACTAAAGGTGCTGAAATCCGGCCATCCACAGTCTCTCATTAAGTGATGTCTGGATTACAGCTTCCCCAGTTGTTGGCTTAGCTGCGACATCACATCATCACTCAGGTTTCCCACATGTCAGAGCACAGAAGTG
Source organism: Microtus ochrogaster (assembly GCF_000317375.1). NCBI lineage: Eukaryota > Metazoa > Chordata > Mammalia > Rodentia > Cricetidae > Microtus > Microtus ochrogaster. The sequence goes on along the minus strand of NW_004949102.1, from coordinate 5,329,518 downwards.
GGCGTCCAGGCCTGAGCTCCATCTCTTCAGAGGACATCTGCAGATGCACAAACTGGTAGAAATCTGCTCTCTTGAAGTTAAAACTTCTATACCCTCATCTGTTATTGCAGGAATGCAGCACAATTGGCTAAATTAAATTTCCAAAGGGAACCTACAAGCTAAGTACAGACGAGAAGCCAGAATGGAGTGCTTACCACTGGAACCAGGAGAAGATAGAAACTTTAGTTCCATGATGGCCTCTCTTCCAAATAAGGAGGAACTAAATCCTTTGTGACTTGACTTTGTAGACAGAATTATTTCAGGAAAGCTACAAAGAACTGGAATCTATAAAAGATTCATTTGTTTGACTCTGCTGACAATCTGTGTCCTTCTTTCTCCCATGTTCAATACTGAAGAAAAAAAAGGAGGACTTGGTGAACGCTAGAAAGATAAGATTAATTTCTGTGTTGAGGATAAAAACACACAAAGTGGTGTGCTGACTGTCAGTCATGGCAGTCCTAGGCAGACCACGTGACAGGCCACAGAATATGCTCTGGATTTTAATGAACAGTTCATCAGCATGTCAAACAAATTGTACAAACTATTGACATCTAACAGTACCCTGCAGTAGAAATGATACAAACACAATGGGAATTTTCTTAGTTAGGGTTTCTATTGCTGCAATGAAACACCATGACCAAAACGCAAGTTAGGGCTAGGGTGGAAGAGTGCTACTCTAATGTGCATGAGGCCCTGGGTTCCGTGCACAGGACCATATAAAACTATCGCGGTTGTGTGAGCCTACAATCCTAGAACTTCACCGTGAGTTCAAGGTCATGGGATACAGGGATATTTGCAAAAGGGAAAAAGTGTACGTATGGGGCACATTTGTCACAGCTCACAAATGTGAATTATATGCTGAAGGTAATATACTTTACCTGCACATATTTTATTTTATTTTATTTTTTGATTTTTCGAGACAGGGTTTCTCCATAGCTTTTGGTTCCTGTCCTGGAACTAGCTCTTGTAGACCAGGCTGGCCTTGAACTCACAGAGATCTGCCTGCCTCTGCCTCCCAAGTGCTGGGATTAAAGGCGTGCGCCACCACCGCCCGGCTTTTTTTTTTTAATTTTTTAAATTTATTATGTATACAATAGTCTGTTTGTGTGCATGTCTGCAGCCCAGAAGAGGGCACCAGACCTCATTACAGATGGTTGTGAGCCACCATGTGGTTGCCAGGAATTAAACTCAGGACCTTTGGAAGAGCAGGCAATGCTCTTAACCACTGAGCCATCTCTGCAGCCCCCATATTTTAAATTTTAAAAAGTAAAAATTACCTGAATACGAAGAATGTACTTCCTTAATTTTAAATTCAAGGTAACGTTTACCCTAGTCAACTAACATCATTAAGTAGCAGAAACATGACAAGTTCAAAACTAACAGTTCGCTAGCTATTTTTATATGAATTAATATAATAAAAACCTGAACATACCAAAGCACTTTAAAACTTCTAAGCAGAAAATGGTTTAGATGAGACAGAGGTTAAGAGAATAGGTGAAACAATCTAACCAGTTTTCCCAAAGTTGCATAACAATGTTTCAACTCTTAGGCAATAGTTAAAAAGAAAGCTGCAGGAGCAAATGGCCATCCTCAATAGACCAGAGTCCAAGTCCTTTGTTCGAATAAGAAAAATCAGGGTCCGTGCAGTAATCCCAGCACAGCAAGTGGGAGCTGGAGAGAAATAGCTCAAGGCCAGCTTCATCTGCATATGGAGCCAGCCTGGGCTACACTAGACCCATCTTAAACAAAACATACGCAAAAATGACTCAGAGGGTAAAAAATGTTTGCTGCCAAGCTGAGCAGCTGAGTTCAGTTCCTGGAACAACACAATATCAAGTTGTCCCCTTATCCTTTAACCTATGCTGTGGTCCATTTGTACCCCCTCACCCAAATAATAAGTGTAAAAAAAGAAATAAAAGGTTGCACTGAGTCTTTATGCCTACCTGGAAACAAAAGCAGTTGATTTGATTTAACGTGAATAAAATAATAATTCTTAAGTAAAAGAAAAATTTTACACAGGTTTAGAGACTGTTCTCTTATTGAATGACCTTCAGCTTCCCAAATTTAACCAGCTGAAATAAGCTGTGAGAATCATTCAATTTAACCTTTAAAAATGAAGTTGTTGCCTTTTAGTGGTAAAAATCTGCATTTTATCATCAACAGGAAATATGCCTTCAGCTTAGTCTACATATAAGCTAAGATGGGCATATAAATTGTGGATGTTGGGAGCATATGTGTGCTGTATATAAAAAGGATGACAGCATACACCTAATACGATAAGGAAATACATACACTAACTTGATCTGTTCCTGTCTTCAACCCCCATGTTCTTTCTTCATCTTTTCTACTGTTGTTCTGTTTTTTGAGATATGTAACCCTGGCTGTCCTCTGGAGACCAGGACAGTCTCGAACTCAGAGTCTGTCTCTGCCTCTCAAGTGCGGGGATTAAAGATGCCCAGTTTAACCCACATCTTTAATGAGATGCAGTGTAGTCAGGAGAGTAGGGCTGAGAACCTAGTGAGGGTCTTCCTAAGACCTCTATTTTCATCTCAAACCCTCTTCTTACACCTCTTCCTATCTGTCAGTACTCTTAACTTTTCAATAGAACACAATTATAACTTTTGGTTCAATTGGTTGGCATGCTTTAGTCCTACGATTCCACACAAAACAGCTGTCTCTTTGGAGATCCTCCACACCTCCTGCTAGCCTTGGCATGAGGTTTGCCAGCCTTTCCCCACATCAAGACCCTGGAAATCCTTCATGTCCTTTTCCTGCACTGTGCCTCACAGATCCACGTCTTTCACTCTCTTGTTGGTATTTTCTGCCCCCCCCCCAAACAAAACAAAACAAAACAAAAAAACCAATTCATATTTCACAGAGGAAATGTCTTACCTCTCTGAAGTTAGGCAAATGAATACAGAATTGCTTTATATTTCTATTCAGGAGAAAGACTATCTTATTCAGATAGCATCCAATCAGTAATAAATCCCTTTCATTATGCATCAGTACAGCAATACATTATACTTTTGATAGGGCTGAATGCTTTAGCTATGATAAAGTTATTTTATTACAAAACAATTGTAATTACTCTAAAATTAGGCAGGAGACATGGCAATTTTTTTCTGTTTCAGAAGTATCAATTTGTAAGGAAAAAGTATTTACAGGCAGAGCATAACAAACTGGGAGAGACACCTTTCAATTATTTTCCAATTAAATATTCTGCCCAAACATGCAATTTCTTAGTGTAAATGCCTCATTTATCCAAATAAACCTTTAAACGGAGGAGGCAACACTGAAAAAAGCACAACATAGCCAACTGGGAAACCCAAAAAGGCTTATACTTTCAACAGTTCTTTGCCTTTTTCTAAGGATTAAATAATAAATCTTGGGGGATGGTACGTGGGGGGAGGGGAGAGGCAGGGAGTGGACCAGAGAAAAATGTAGAGCTCAATAAAAATCAATATAAAAATTATGAGAAAAAAAGAACATTTATTTACCTATTTATTTATTGAGACAGGATATCATTATGTTGTTTTTTCTGGCCTGGAACTCTTGACCAGGTTGACATGAAAATTACAGAAGTCTGCCTGCCTCTGTCTCCCAGTATTAAAATTAAAGGTGTGCTCTAGGACTCTCGGCACAAATAACCAAGTTTTATGGTAATATCATAATTGTGACTTCAGAAGTGAGGCACGAGAGTGACCTAGGATGGCATATGGCACTTAGGATATGAAATAAAGTGTACCAACCAGAGGCTATAGCTGGGTATCTATTGCAAGGCTGAATTAACTGACAGGTGTAAAATATAATTTTTCTTTTAAAGTTTCAGACATATTCTTATTACTTCCAATGTCTCTTTTAGGTTAGAGGTAAGAATATATTATAGAATCAGAAAATGGCTTAAGAGGTAATTAAAATGAAGTGTGTGGAGAAAAGGATTTAAAGATGGCTTGATGAAGCACACATTTTCATTTCATGGGCAAATCAAGAACTCAGGGGCAAGGAAATTGATGCCATGCGAAACTCTGACCTACTATAGTAAAGAACACAACTTCGGAAAAGGATTTTAAAAATGTCGGCCAGAAGGCCCACAACATAAAACTCAGAAAAATGTAAGGTAAGTGTCAAATAGCTATTAGATGGGTCAAAGGCATTTTCCCTAAATATTTTCTTTATGTAGATTACTGACTGAATAGATGTAAGATTATAAATAGTGAGGTCTCAACCATACATGAAGTATTCACTGGTCCATAATGTTAACTAAAAGCATTTTTATTATGCTTAATTGGGTCTTTTCAAAGTTTGGTGCTTTTAGAGTTAATAAAAATTAGATAATTATACAATTTGGAAGAGAAAGTTCAAGTTTCCTCAGTAAGGAGACAAATATAAACCAGTGTGCCAGAAATTTATTAACTAAAACAAAAGGTAATATTTTGAATGACACAAAATATATCTAATTAAAAATCCCATTATTTTACTCAGTAGTTTTTCATAATAGTAAAATACGTTGTTTTTTAAATCTAGCTTTTTACTTTGTGGTACTGTTTAAAAACATCTACCAATACTAAGAACACCTAGGTCCTCTTCTAGAATTGACTGCATAGTTGAGAAAAAAACGTATTTTAGCAATTAATCCTCTCGGGTGTTTAGTCAAGGTTTTCTCCTAGTCTAACATCAGTCCTGCCACTCTGTGACTTCCAATGTTATGCAGAAAATTTTAATTTCATCCAATCCTCTTTGTTAATTCTTGGCTTTATTTTCTTAGCATTTGGAATCCTTTTTAACCAGTTATCAAAATACAAAAAACAAGTGGTTATTAAAGATGAAAAATGATGAATGTTCTTAACCATCAGATTACGCAAATTAAAACTGTATTGAGATTCCATCTTACCTCAGTCTTTCATACACACACAGCGCACACAGACACGCACACAATATCAAAATCAAAACCAAATCACAAGCCCAAAAGAAGCTGGCGAGGATGTGGGGGGAATCCGTGTATTTTGCTGATAGGAATGTAAATACTTCCAAACATTAAGGACATCATTATGAAATTTCCTTAAAACAAAACAAAATGAAAAGCTACAGCATGTCTAAGTCGACACCCGTGTTTACTACAGCACTATATTCCCACAGTCTCACTATGAACCAGCTCAGTGCCAGGAATGCTCCTTGACTCTAAGGGATCTAAACAGAGGGCTTCCTGGGGGCAGGGAACACCAAGTTAAGTAGCTCTCCTCCAAGGGAACAAAGGTTTAAAACAGACAGCTATGGTTGAAAGCCAAAAGGTAAAATAAAAACAAATAGCAGAACTCACACATCAGCATGATGCCAGAGAAGAAAGGATAAAATATGGGGTGTGTATCCTGTGTGTGTGTGTGTGTGTGTGCGTGCGTGTGCATTTAAATCTGTGTGAGTGTGCGTGCATGCACACTCTGCGTGAATACACATACGGGTAGGTACTGATAGAAGTTAGAAGAGGGCATCAGATTCCCTGGGGCCGCAGTTACAGGAAGTTGTGCGCTGTCCCACATGGGTGTTGAAAACAGAACTTAGGCCCTCCAAAAGAGCAGTATGAGCCCCAGACCACAGAGTCACTTCTCCAGCCTCCACAAAAGAATGTAATGAACCATCAAGAATGGCATTATGTCATTTGCAGGAAAACTGTTATCACAACCTTTTGCTACTTACTCTTAGATTTTATACAGATACAAAATGCTATGTGCATAACCATCACACACACACACACACACACACACACACACACACACACACACACACACACACAGCATGAAAAGAAAACTGCCCATTAAACTTACCACTTTCTACAACGAATACATGCCAACTGATAGGAACTTCTGAAAAAGGATAAAATGTCTGGTCTCTACTCTGAAAAGAGCTTACAACACATACACAGGGGAGCATAAATCTGGTATACTGACAGAGAAATCTTCCTGGCGTAGATGTACAGATTGACTGTTCTTTTCCGCTTTTCACCTACTTCTAGTAGATTCAATTAAAAACAAAGTTTTTCTGTGTAAGGGGAAAAAGTGCATTCTTACAACTAACATTTAAGACTAATTCAGTTTTGCCCAGATAAACTCAACAGTCACTTAGGTCAGACAATGTCCCTCCAGCTCTCTGGAATAAATTTATTTTTACCTTTTGAGACAAATATTTTTGATGTTGAATAGTCTGTAAAAGGATGTGGAAAACATCATGGGAAGCTGATGTGGAATCTGTTCTATGATTCAAAGGGTTCTAAGTAGAGTGCTTCCCAGCACAGATGACAAACTAAGCAGCCCTTTTCAAAGGAATGAAGGTTTAACAAGATCATTATGGTTCTAAGTCAGAAAGGTACAAAATAAACAAACCTCACACATCAGCCTGGTGTGAGAATTTAAAACTGTGTTCCTAGTAAGGCGGGTCACGCTGTAAAAACGCCTCGAAGTCATGCTCTACAACAGATTAATAAGGCGTTCCCACGATTCCATGCAGAAGTGGGAACAGTTGATAAGAAGCTTACAAAGCAATGAAACAATCCCACAGAGAAACATCTTCATGGTACTTATGATGCAGATCTTGGTGTACCGGGGGATTCAAAGCCTTCCTAAAGCAATATGCAGTGCTTACTCCTAGCCTCATTCTGTAGCTTTACAATTCGAGTACTAAGGTAAACCACACGTGAACACTATATTTACCACATGGGAAAATGAATACTCCCACCAAAGAGTTATTTGGGACAGTCCTCTGCATTGCTTCTGCATGACATCATATTTAATTCTCTTGCCCCACCCCTCATCAGTCACCCATTTATACTAGTTTTCCTCACTAATACAGATCCAGTTGCCTTCATATGCCCACTGACGAAACTCTAGCTCCAGCCACTATTCACTTGTCAGGCCACCCCGAATAAATTGTGGTCATTACTGTACAGTCTCGCAGGGCTCTGCTCAAACCCCACTGTAATTCTATAAACAACTGTATATGTCCATAAGAAATACATCTGTCTGATAATTCTCAATATCCAGCACTATGTTTAGCATTTAAAACGCTCTTACGAAATACATTATTCATTCAATGATCTGCATGAGAAATGCACTAAATAACAACAAGTCCAAGATGGCGTACAGTCCATGTCAAGATGGCATACAGTCCATGTCAAGAGAGATATAAAGCAATGTAAAGACCTTGAGGATAAGGAGTCTGAAATGATGAGAGCTATCACAGAGGACTTTCTGTGTGCTGAGTAGCCTGCTAAACAGTGTATTAACAAATAACACATAGTCTCAACCATTGCTCTAAACAGTGTATTAACAAATAACACATAGTCTCAACCATTGCTCTAAACA
>NW_004949102.1:5311289-5322027 GCF_000317375.1 Microtus ochrogaster | reverse complement strand
CTAAACAGTGTATTAACAAATAACACATAGTCTCAACCATTGCTCTAAACAGTGTATTAACAAATAACACATAGTCTCAACCATTGCTCTAAACAGTGTATTAACAAATAACACATAGTCTCAACCATTGCTCTCTGTTGGGCTCTCGTTCTGACAATTGTTCAGAACACTTTGCACGTATTAATTAATTCAATCATGCCACAATCTAAAGAAGCAAGTGCCATCATTGCACCCATTTTACAGACAGGAAAGCTAAAAGAAACAGTAATTTCCTCAGGGTGACAAAGTAATAAGTAATGGAGTCCTGACTTGCATTTCAATAATCTGACACTAGAGCCTATGCTGCTGCTAATGCTGGTTCTATTCTAGAACAGCACACTCTTGAAAAATCCATTTACAAGCCTACTTAGGGTTACTAACCAGTAGTTAATTCTGAACTTACTGAGCTAGTATCAGTTTTTTTTCCAAATAGATGTTCACTCCTTGAAATGCATTACTTGATAAATCAAATCTAAATAAGGCACTGTAAATAAGCACGAAAGTGACTCGTTCCTGTTAGCGGTTTAGAAGCTAATAAGAAGAGTACCAACTTTAAGTTTCCTATGTATCAACATACACAAGGTTATAGTGACATGGTTAGGTAAGTGCTAGACGGACATGATCAGAGGGCAAAATGGACACAAAGGGACATAAACAAAAGGAAGTAGAACAAGGGTCCTAATGAAGAAGAGACAACATTCAAAAACGAAAGGCCTTCTGCCTGTGGTAAAGAGTGAATGCAATTGTCTCAGAGTTTCCATTGCTGTTAAGAGACTCCATGGCCACGGCAACATTGAACAGTAAACATTTAACTGGGGTGGCTTACATTTTCTGAGGTTCAGTCCATTATCATCACGGTGTGACATGGCTGCATGCAGGCCGACATGTTGCTAGACAGGGCTGAGAGTCCTACATCTTGACTCAAATGCACTAGGAAGCAGTCTCTCTCACGTGAGCACAGGATATCTCAAAGTTCATCTCCACAGTCACACACTTCCTGCATCACAACAATAACCCACAACTCCTAAACTCCTGTCAAATCACCACAGCAATCAAAGTCCTTAATCTGAGAAAATTCAACTGTAGGCCAGGGAAATGAATAGGCCAGACTGAGTGAAGCTTCTATGTACATTGCAGCAGTGCACAAGAGAGCACAGGTCTTTCTCCAGATTAGAAACCCCACTGACAGCTTATGCTCTCAGAACCTTCCAAATCCCATGTAGTATCAGAAATTCTAGAACTTCCTCCTGAAAACACAACTCCCTGAAGAACAGAGCCACAAAGGTGCCCGGATCTCTATTTCCAGAATATCTGGATGTCTGCAGAGTTTCCAAAATTCTGTGTGACACAGTCTTTAGGGAATATGTTGGAAACATGCTAAATAAAGGCTTAAAATACAAGCAAGCGGAATGTCTATGTTAGTAAAATGACTTGCTTTGAAACGTTTACATAAGCGATAGCCACAGGACAAAATGAGTTCAATCTAGGCCTAAGTAGTTACCATGATGAAGCAGAGAGTGGAGCCAGGGTGGCACAGAAATACCTCAAGTTCAATCACATCACTGTGGACACGAGACACAACAGAATCCAGTCACACACCTCAATCCAGGAATCAGGAGTGCTAGTGAATGCCTTCAGAGTACCCTTACATTTATTTACTTATACCATATTGGGTTCATGAAACAGATTCATGGAGCAATATCCATGTGCTCAAAGAATGGAAGAGAAAGAAGATCATGAACCACTGATTATAGAATCTATATGTAGAAGTGCTTCTCTCTGGAAAGAAATACTACTTGGTTCAGAAAAAAATACCCCTAGACCCCAAATTTTCTTGCAAGTTTCTTTGAACAAAGAAAAGGTTATGCCTTAGTTAACTGAAATGGGATGTCTGCTTCAGTTCTGGCTCTAGTTCCTAAGGTCCCTTCATTATAGACTAAGCCATAAGATGAACTGAAGCCTTTACTCCTTAAATTGTTTTGGGTCATGGCATTTATCACAGCAATAGAAAACAAACTTGGACAGAACTTGATATTATGGAGCTCATCCATGTCCACTCATGAGTAAAGTCAAATTTAAACAAGAAATCAGAAGGAGCATGGAAAAGTTTATTATCACTCATTCATTCATATTGGAAGGAGGATTTTCTATAACACAATTTATGGCAGTAACAAATTAAGGTTACTGAATACGTAGGGATCAAAATGTCTTCCTAGTAAGAGGTGACAAACAAGAGCCTTGTGTGATCTGCTTCCAGGAAGTCATGTGACCCAGCATTTCTTCAGAGGTATTAAGCAGCAGAGCTGGGACACAGCCAAGCAGTGGTCAAGATACTGTTTTTGTTTTTCGAGACAGGGTTTCTCTGTGCTTTTGGAGCCTGTCCTGGGACTAGCTCTTGTAGACCAGGCTGGTCTTGATCTCACAGAGATCTGCCTGCCTCTGCCTCCCAAGTGCTGGGATTAAAAGCGTGCGCCGAGATACTGTACCTTGCCTTCGATTTCCAGATTTCCTACCCTAACTGCTGTATTAACCTGATGTTTCTTCCAACAAAAGCCTGTGGATGAGTGCTAGGCAAAGTGGGGTGTATCTATATCCCATTACTAAGGACAGAGGCAGGAGGATTCCATGATTCAAGTCAGCCTGAGCTACCAAATGAGACCCTGTCTCAAATATCCAAAGGCCCGAGGCCAAAAACAGTGATATCAATCATCTCTAGACCCCAACCTGACAAATCTGAGTGAACAGAATGCCACTCCAAGAAGGTATATAGAATCAGACACTTTGCGGATGAAAGAAATATTCACGTTAAAAAGCTTCATTTTAATCCATTTATTTACGAGGGAAAACAGATTCAGGAGAGTGAGGAGCAGACTTTTACAGTCACTATAACGCTGAAGAAAATTTGCTAATTTTTACTTGATGAAAATATTTAGAGTAGAAACATTGAATTTGAAGCTATTTCTCTCACAGAGCAGAGTTCGGCTATGTCTCTAAAAGGACCACATGTCTTCAGGAATTACGTGGATCTCTACCAGCCCTGCACAAGCCATATTCTCTCTTTACAAAGGGGAAAAAAGGACCAGGAAAAAAAAAATCAACAAAGAGAAACTCACAGAATCGTTATCACCCCAGAAGAATTTGTAAGGGCAGCAGCCAGCATTCTATTGGAAGTACACGAAGGGATCTTCCTGCTCATTTCAAAGTCTTGAACAATTGCCCCGATAATACTCAAAACTAAATAAAAGCCAGAGCCCATGTCCTAAATTTGGTGCCCTACATTGTACAAAGAACACAAAAGAAATACAACTCAGTCAAAAAAATGTATTAAAACTCTCTAAGAAGTACTTAAACACAACCACCACCGACTGTAGTCGATGCTGAAATATAATCCTGTGAAAGTTCTCATGGAAACCATAAATGCTTTCTGACTTATTTGGAGGAGAGTGTGCCCTTGCAATCCTAGGGAACTTAACAAGGGCTAAAAAAATAAATTAGCTACAAAAGACTCATGTGGCTCTATAGACCAATCCTCTCTTCTGCCACAAACCAACAGAACAATGCCCTCCACCATGAGTATGAGGGCAAATGACTAATTCAACCTTATTGCCACAATCGAGGTGGTCTTGATGACATCCAAATCTTTCTACAGAGATAGTAGGAGTGGGGTTCAAAGAAGAGAGATGGAAAGGAAGTGGAATTGGGAGAAAGAGGGACAAAAAGAAAAGAAAAATGATAAAATACAGAAAAGGTGTGCATTAACACTGCACGCACATAATCCCACCTGTCTTGCTGAGGTGGGAAGATGGCAAGGCCAGTCTGGGATACACAGTGAGCTCCTGTTTCAAAAACAGAACAAAATAAATGTCTCAGACCATCTCTGCAGCCTGGGAGAGGCTGGTAAGCTAGCAGTCCCCTTGCCATATAGATGCCGAGCACTGCAGAGTTGTGGGGTTTTGTGTGGAAAGAATCCAAGTCAATTAGACGCAACACAGTTGAACTGTTTCGAGAAAGAAGTATCTTCTTCTAGGTTAGCAAGAACTTGAGCTTCAAAAGCATGGGTACAAGAAGGACAGGAGACTAGCAATGTTACTGCTATAGCTGCTGACCAAGGTACAACCTTTTTTTATGGAGCACAACACGCTTGCCCTAGAGAATATGGAGTCGACAGTGAGCTAACTCTTTTTGTTTGCCCAGGACAGCAAATATACAGCCCAGTAGCATGGCTAGTATGGAAATATAGCTCTCACCCCAGGCCACTCCTCTAGGCCAGGAAAACCCCACTAAGAAGCACAGGTCTTGACCTTGAGCCATCTGCACAGTAATTTAGATCCTAGCTGGCCCCAAAGACAATTAGGACATGCTGTGGGATTAAGGCAGAGGAAGGGAAGAAAGAGATGTTAAAAATAAAGTTCAAAGAATAAGCACTTGTATCATTGTCAGTGCTTATAAAGAATAGAAGGGCAGCTGAATGGAATTCTAGAATCTGAAGAGAGGAAGAAGGGGCCAAAAGATACACTAGGGGAACTGCAGTGGGCATGACTTAACAGAGTCCTGATAAGGTTTGCTCCTTGACTGGACTTATCAAGAAAGTTCTCTCCCTCCAACTCTTTCAACATTAAGAAGTAGTTTTGTTTTATATTTATTTGCTTGTGTATGCCACTGTGTGAGTGTACCATCAGAGAACAGCTGACAGGAGGCAGTTCTCTCCACCTACCACGTGGATTCCGGGGATTCCGGGGATCAAGGTCAGGTCATTAGTTTGGCGGGAAGTGTCCTGCTGAGCTATCTTGCTGGCCATCTTTTTTAATATTTTTCAGCCAAAAAGAATAAATATTCTTCTTATTCTTCCATCGAGATTCAGCTCCACCGTGGAACTGGGGAAAGTTAACACTAAGTGCCCCAAGTCTATTATAGAACGGAAGACAGTTTGTGGTATCTCAGGAGAACAAAAGCAGTGCTGCACAAGAAAATCAGAAAAGGGAGGAAGAGCCTCCCGGAAAAAAAACAAAACAAAACCAACCAACCAACCAACCAACCAACCAACCAACCAAACAAAAAACCCACACAAAATCATTTCATCTACAAACCTGCCTACTTCAACAGAGGACTCCTAACTTTCCAATTCAAGACCTACTGGTTCACCCTGGAAGTCTTCTTTCTATGGTTCATTCACTTCAGGAGTAATGAGCCCATGATCTGATTTTCTCAAATCTTGTCCCCTGCAAAGCTAGCCCTTGTACCACTCCAGACTAAACCCCCACACAATTCTATCACTAATATTTGTGTCTTCAATAGAATCAGCCAGAGAGAGAGATATATTCAAAAACAGTATGAAAACTGGGCAATAAACAGACATAAGTTGACAAATGTCCAACAATGCCCGGCAGTTCAACAAGTGAATAAGTGTGAAATTAACAGTTTTCATCATAATATCAGAAGATCCCCCATTCTGGCAGTACAACACACCTTGCTGTTTACAGAAACATGATCAGACAGGCAAATACTCCAACTTCTTCTGATCACCAAATAACTAACAGATGAACCGATAATCAAACACACGATCATTAAAACTCCTCACTCATCAGAGTAGAAAGACCAGAGATGACAGGAGAGGAGACAAGACTGGAGAGGGCATAGGCTCTCACGTCTCTTTGTGTCACCAGTCAACAACACTCCATCATTAAAATTCCTCAAGCATCAGAACAAAGAGAGCAGAGATGACAGGGAGGAACTCTCAAATACACACTGACTCACTCTAACTCCCTAAGCACAAACGGCAGAGGAAGCGACGGAGGCAGAGGAAGCAATGTGTACTCACAGTGCTGGCTGCCCTCAAGGGGTGGGAAACTTGTGCTCTCTCACTTTGGAATTCTCACTGATTTGTTTCATCTACCAGAACAACAGTTGGCCATGCACCAGCCCTATTTTATTACCTGTTTCACACTCTGTATCTACAGGAGACGGTATTTATGGCAGAAAATGCTGTAGCAAAACCAACAATACTGATATGTAAAGTTCAACTTTTTTACACTAGCAAGGAAAGGAGAAGAGACAGGATCAGGAAACAACTGTACTTACTGATAATGAAAGTGTGGATGTGTGACTGGAACAGTCCCCATAGAACTGCCTTTTAAACAAAAAGAGATGCAGAACCAGGCCAGACAAATTTGTACTTGGGTTCACATTAGGGGTATTAGGCCCTGAAATGAAACCAGACTTTAAGAAGGTAAACAGCTGGTGCTTATAAAAGCCTACTTTCTTTACCCGGAAAAACGAGAAAATATAGAAAGTTGTCACTTCTTGTTTATGAGACAGTGTCTCACTGTGCAGCCCTGGTTGGCCTGGGTCTCACTACGTAGACCAAGCTGGCTGAATTCACTGAGCAATCCTCATGAGTCTGCCAGTTCATTAATCGATATTTTAGGACCTAAGTTACTGGCCTGGCAGTGAGGACTCTTCCTTAGAGGTCACCCTGAAAACTAGTGTAAAAGATACAGATGAGCCAGTTTTTAAACAAGGCATAGACAAACAGAGGTCTATGAAATTGGACAGGTGAATTGCGTATCTTACAGAAACTCAACCTAATGCTAAATAGAATCTTCCATTCATAAACCTAGAATAGCCCAGGCCAGTGTCTCATTTCCAGAGAGTTCATTCATTTCTCACTCTCATGCCTAGGTCCTTATTTCCTACCACACACAGTCAGCCAACGCATGCTCATCCCTGGCCTTGTGAAATTAAAACTCCAAGAAAAGAGATATGAAGAATGGCACAGACTTAACTTCTAGAGACACAGTTAACTCCGGGACAAAACCACGGGCTAATTGTCTACAGTCATGACAGAACATCTTCTGCAGAGTGCATTTCTTGAGTGTCTTTAGGACACAAAGTATATACTTATTCCTATTTTATTTTTTTTCTCCAAGGATACACACTGTGGTGGGAGGAGAATGGAGGGCAGCATTATGCATAAATAACAGTTTGCAGTAAATTATTTTGGCAGCATAGTGCATATACTGTCAGCTCAACAAAACCTTCCATTTATCATGACCTAAAACTGAAAGTGATAGTCAATCTGGTGCCGTACGGGAGCACAGCTGAAAATGTAAGAGATTAAGAAACTTTTATGAAGCTATTATGTAAGTGTACATCACACAGTCATTACTACAGGGGTCTATTTTCCATCATCAGCACACTGCTTACCCATGACCCTACATGCCTACCTGTCCCCCAGACAGCAAAAATTGCTGGCATGCTCTAGGGAGCAGAAAACCAATACATCTCACTTAAATAGCACAAGGGCACCCAACCCATACTCATACTTAACACTGTGATGAAGGGACGGGGAGGTGAGAAAGGGGAAAAGACAAAACCTCCTCTATTACACAGGCCACCAAAAATTGCAGTTGTAGCTGAATAATCTGTGATTCAAGCAGACAAGGTCATATCTGACATCTATTTAAACTGAATAGCTTTTCACTTCCAGTCTTCCACCTGCTCAAGCTTTCCTCTTTTATTTATGTGGTCACTGAGGGACATTTAACTGGCATTTATTTTTAAGTAACTTAAGAGCAAACCATTTTTTCCCCAATATACAGACAAAAAAGAGAATAAAAATAGATCCATAAAAAAGCCACAGTTGAAGGGTGAGTCGGTGGGTTAGGAATAATAATGTAAATAATGAAGATTAAAAATTGAAGGGATGTTTGCACACGTACCATCGATAGCAACAATCACAACTGAAGGGCTAAGAAACACCAGAAAGCATCATGATCAGAGGCATCATAGAAGAGAGAAGGTCAGCACTGAAGATTTCCTGGTGCTGTCCTTTGAGGGCCTCGGGAAATCTACCTCTACCCCACTAACGTTCCTGCCAGAGCAAAGTCTGCAACCGGAATGTAAACTTGGGCTACCTAACCTCAAGCTGTTTGTTTATTTGGGGGAGGTGCAGATCACACTAGTGTGATTTACTAATTTGTTTACAACATGTTTAGGTTTTAAACGATATAGTTTCCCAAGGTTTAATTCAGCTCTGGAAAGGTCCTGGAGTGTCAGTTTTACATAAACATTTCCACAGGCAGATGGTTCTCATGTAGAGGAGCTTCCACTGTGTTTTACAAAATGAGTATTTAGAAAATGTTTTTCTCTGCAGCTGAACAGTCCCCAGCCTTATGATACCAACCTCTCAGCTATTAAGAAAAATATTGCTGAGAGTACCACAGAACATACCTATAGAAACTAATAACATATATATACAAGAATAACTCGCAGGC
Organism: Microtus ochrogaster; assembly: GCF_000317375.1. Taxonomy (NCBI): domain Eukaryota; kingdom Metazoa; phylum Chordata; class Mammalia; order Rodentia; family Cricetidae; genus Microtus; species Microtus ochrogaster. The sequence continues at coordinate 5,313,715 of NW_004949102.1, read as the reverse complement.
CAGACCCCAGACAAAACAGGATGAATAGCAGAGTACTGGATGCATCACCCCTGGCAACAATTAGCCTTAGCGCATGCACCCAGACACTAGCTAAAAGCAGGAAGATCATTAGCAGATAGTTTCTTGACCCGTCAGGATTCTAAGACACACAAACACACACACACACACACACACACACACACACACACACACACACACACACACACGTTATCACTGTATCTCACCTACTAGAAGAGACCATAACTTAGAGACTACTCCTAGCTCACATGACATAGACAACCCCGTTTAATCTGCTAGCTAAGCTAACTGCCTATGTTGAAAGAAAAGCTCACTGGAGTCTCACTGCTTCTAATAGGTATGAGGGCACCCACACAACAAAGATTTGGCCAGACACATTTACAATAAGCCACCAATACAAAAGGCTGTAGCCAGGCATGTAAACATGGCATAAGGAGAGGACATTACACTCAAGTTCTTCTAAGCGCCAGAGGAGTTTGTTTGTACTGGTATTGTCATCTTGAGGCCCAAGGCACATGCCTTGCATGTCTATGTTCTGATTCACTGGTTCTTTCTCCTTCAGTTCCAGGTGCATTGTGGTCCCTCTCACCTGATGGCACACCACCAATCCCCTATTTGGTCATTATTGAGTACAGGCGTTTAAAAGGACAGTGTGTATCCTGGATGGCTTCCCTGGTCACCAGAGTGAAATCAACACTGCATCATTCAGAGCCCCTTAGCTGCTCTCACTTCTCTTTCCCACTTGAATGTAGGTTCTCTGTCTCTGCCTCTCACACATCACTGTTAGATTCGCAATGCCTACAGCAGTTTCCACGCGGAGTGGGCACTTACTAAGTATCTTGTAGGAAAAGCCCTCTTAAAAAGCAGGGCACTGCTCAGTCTGAAGAGATCTTAAACAGGCATGGGTAAGTGTTCACAGCAAACCACTGCTAGGGACATAGCCTGCTGGGGATTCAGAAGTATTCTTCACCGATTCTTCTATATATTTTCTATATTTATTATCTCTTAGCACAGACACATAGTCCTCTGTTCTGTCCACCTGACAGGCAAGTTGTGAGAAAAAACTCTTTAAGAAGTCACAAGTAATTCTTATACTTTCTTTCATAACCTACACTTGACCTTTTATCATGAAGAATTCTCATTCACAGAATAGGTTAAAAAAAAAAGCTAATTTTACTTCGGTATGACAGGGAAGTATAAAGTATCGTCTAAACTCACAACACTTAAAGACTACAAGCAACATAGAGACAGCTCAGGTGAATAAATAGAATGGAGTTTAAAATTATCCTTTTCCATAATGTAAGCCAGAATTGTTATACAAACACGAGTGGGGGGTGGGGATCAGATTTAGGGCCTGAAAAGCACAGAGCTACAGAAAGCACATAAGTGGAGTCCTTCACTGAATAAGAAGCACACAGGCTCTTGGAAGCTCTGAGGCCACAGCTGGATTCAAGGGCACAACTCACCCCAGAAATGTCAGCAACTCGGTGGATGGGCACTTCTTTCTTGCTATGCAATCCTTTGCCATTCTTAATAGCTCTGTAAGGGCAGAGGAGAAAGACCCATTAGGAGAAAGACAACAGCAGAAAGAGCCAGGGGTTTGGGAGGGGAGGAACAGGAACTGCTGACATAGATGTACCACTACACAAACCCGGCAAACCCCGCTGAGCAGCCAGCCCGGGAGGAGCAGTCACTGACAGAGACGGTGGGAGCTGCCCCTCTCACCAGCCCAGTTACCAGCTAGCAATGCCTGGTAATCAGAGAGCTCCCTTACTTGTTTCCAAATTAGAGGCATTGTTCTGGGCACAAAGGAAGAATCGGTAGGAAGTGCACACTCCTAAGAAGCACAGGTAATAATGTTTCGGTGCTTAATCACATCAAACATTTTAAATGTAAAATATGTAGCTAGTGTCCCAATTCTAATGGAAATAAGTTCCTCCCAGGTAAAAAGATAAGTTGCCTGGAATGAAGCAATATTGTACAGAAAAGGCATTTAAAACTGAGGAAAAAATTAGTGAGAACTATATAACTGATAGTAAGCATCATTTGAATTAGTTGTGGGTGGTGACAGCAGATTTCACAAATCTGACCATGGGTGGTTGGTACCAACCTTCCACCTCTTAACTACCCAGCACTACTAGACATGGTTACTGGTGAACACAGAAAGTCACAATTAGGCCCTTCCACTACTAGGGAAGGCCCATGTGGGTACTGTTAGCTACAGACCTAAGTATAGTAAAGGTTCTGGGATTCCTACTCTAGCCTTAGTAGGGTTTCTAGGTTCTAAGAAAGCATGGAGAAAGTTGCCAGGGCAGGATCAGCGCTGTGTATGTACACTTGGTTTCACTTCCTCCTCGGGTCTGCACATAAAGGGTAGCAATGCTTCTCTAAAGAGGTTATTCGGGGGG
>NW_004949102.1:5291555-5311189 GCF_000317375.1 Microtus ochrogaster | reverse complement strand
GGGGGGGGGCGGGGATGTCACACCTTGTTAACCTAACCTCAACAAACCAAATCAGGAAGGCACTGCTCAACGCGACCTAGAATACTTCTTACCTGTAGCGGGTGCTCTGACAATTCATTAAGCCATACCAGGTATTCTGTCACTCACTCAACTGACTTGAAATGTTTTTCAAAAAGAACAGAATGAAGCTTTCCTTTTTTGTGTGTGGCTGTTTCCAACAGTGAACAGTTTCTGAGGGAGATTCTTAAGTGGTATAGCTTCTTGTAAGTGAGTAGTACAGGACCCAGGAGTGGCATAGCTTCCTGTGAGTGAGTGGAACAGCTAGCTACCTGTAAGCAAGTTGGTATAGTGCCTAGGAGAGGAATAGCTTCCTCTAAGTGTGTGGTTGGTATAGCGCCTGTGAGTGGAATAGCTTCCTGTAAACGAGTTGGTAAAGTATCTCTAAGTTTGCATAGGGGGAATTAACGGTGGTATAGATGTTTGCCATGGCTCCTGTAAATAACCTCAATAAGCTCACGGGTTCATCAAGACAGACTTAAGTAAAATTCTATGGCTTGTGGCTATCCTCCCTCTCTGGGGTGAATACATACCTATTTTAAAAAATTATGCTTATGTATTTGACATGTTTGTGTGAGCATGTGTATGTATACCTTCAGAGGTTAAAGGGCAACTTGGGGAGTAGGTTTTTCAGCCACCAAGTGAATCCAGGGAATAGAACCCAGGTTGGCCATCATGTTACAGCAGGGAATGGGATCTTCCTCCAGGAGATATGCTTTTTCTCCTTCCATGAGACTTAGTGCAGTCAGGTAGGTCAAGGACCTGGTTGGGGAACCACCCCAAGAGAGGCAGGTTCACCTTAAGATGCAGTACTTTTTCTTTCTAGGATTCCCATCTCCTAGTGCAGGCCCTAGGAGCTGCCAATGGGTTTGGCAGGGTCTATCTGCCCTACTGAGTCCTGACTCAGAAGGACTTAACTATTTCTTTTTCTTTTCTTCTTTCTTCCTCTTTTGGATGCTGGCCAGAGCCTACATATGCTTTGGAATTCCTCATACTTTGGGCTTCTTTATTCTTTTTGTAAAGCTCCAATCCCTGCCACTGGGCCGACCTCTTGGGCTTATCTTTTCCACTCACCTCCTCTGGGCAGCCAAAGAATTAGTTTTCCTATGGCGTGTGCTTTCTTTTAAATCTTAGTAAATTCTTCTTGTACTTCTGTTTCAGTCTCTTATTTTTTTTCATTAAAGAGACTAAGAACCCGATAGCAGGCACCTGACTTCCTCTATATTATATGGTGGGTCAACTGGAACAACCCAAGATTTCTCTTAATACTTCTTTCCTTCATTTAAATTTTTTAGTCAGTGTAGAAAACAAACCCATTGCTACAGACCTAGAAAGAATCAATTCACTCAGCTACTTAGATCCCAAACAAAGTCCAAGAGGAAACTGAATGGAAATTCTTTTATTGTTGATGATAATGGCAATGACAACCAAACTCAGGACCTCAGATATGCTAGCAAGTGTAATAAACAAAGTTAATGGACCCTTAGCTCCAAGGAGAAATTTTTATACTAACAATTTACTTTCACAGGCACCTACCATGTGGTCACAATTATATCTTCCTAGGATTTCCAAAGCACAGCCTTTAACTCAATTAAGTCCATTTTCTCTTACATACTGTACATATTTGCTCTTTGAGGTTCTTCACTTCAAAATTAAAAGAGCAGTCATATACTTGGAGCTAAGGAGGTGGCTCAGCTTAAATAAAAGACCATTTATTGCTCTTGAAGATCAAAGTTTGGATCCCAGCACTCAAGTCAAGTAGTGCAAAGCAACCTATAACTCTAGCTCCAGGGGATCCAACACCCTCTTCTGGCCACTGAAGGCAACCCATTCATGTGTACATACATATAAAGAGACATAAAAATCAATAAAAAAAAATAAGAGTGGTCATTTATCAGTAGTCAGTCTCAAAAACAAATACCACAGCTAAGTAAGATGTCTCATGCTTATAATCCCAGCATTTGTGAGGGAGTAGCAGGAGATTGGGAGTCCAAAGCCATCCTTGGCTATGCAGTAAGTTTGAGGCCAGTCTTGGCCACATGAAACTATGCTACAAATAATAACAGCAAACAAAAACATCCTGTTTTTAAAAAAGAAAAAGAGCTGCTACATCAGTAATTCTAAAGCTAAAGCTGAGTTTGGAGGTCAGGTAGTTTCCATGAACTCTGAAATGGCAGTGAAATTATACACACAAATACTGTGTGTGCATGTGCACACATGTAAGTTTAGTGTGGAGCTGTAACTGGCAAAAAACAAATCTGCATTGCTTCCTGTTCTAGTCTTTCTACAGCTAAACTTCAGGCCCTTTGAGGGCTAGTTAGGATCATGTCCTTAATGTTTGTTATAGAACTTAACACAGATTTGTATTTTCATTATTACAGAAACACAAGGCCATATAGTTCAGTTAAAGTGTGCCTAGTAAACCTGAACAAGTAAATAGGTGTGTTTTTTTTTTTTTTTTTTTTTTTGTTTTGTCTGTTTCTTTGTGTACCCTTGCTGTCCTGGAATTTGCTCTCTAGACTAGGCTGGCCATGAACTCAGAGACCTGCCTGTGTCCACTTCCCAAGTGCTGGGATTAAAGTCATGTACAACCACAGCCTGGCAATAAATGTTTCTGTAGAATGTTGAAAATTCTTCAAATTACAGACATGGATCATGCCAAAGTTACTGAAGGGCAACTATTTGAGGACTGCTGGCTCCTGTGGATGTGGTGTCATGATTCCTGCTCTAGTACAAAAGAACCCCATCTCCTCACATGCGCCCCCTCCCAGAGCTCTGACCACTGTAAACAATAAACGGAATGACTCGATTGCAATGATAAATGACTTAGAAGAAGTAAAAAGTAATCTCAACAAAAAGGTTACAAATTAGAACAAAAAGCGTTAACCCTCCTACACCTCCCATGGTTTTGAGCCACACTGTTACAGCATTTCAGATGAACCAAACACAGAGATTCTTGAAACATAGTAACAAAAACCCATTTGGCCTTGGCAGCCGTGAAAGCAAGAGGATTCTGCGATTCAGAAATGAGGCATACAGCAGACACAGGTGCAGAATGACAGGTGTGTCTGAGTGCATGGGGGGGCTCTAAGATTGTGCAGCTGCATTTTCAAAAAAATGAGCATTACTGATAAGAAAGACAGAAAAGATGGCGAGCACACAAGCTGGAAAAGAGGAAATTGAGTCCTGTGGTCTAGGGAGGTGGGCGGACTAATGAGTCAGTAGATATCATGACTCGGGGTCACACGAAAGAAATGAAGGCACATGCTGCTGTAGGAGGCATGACAGCGGGACCGCAGAGAGAGGAAAGAGGGAAAGGAAGGATTATGAGCTCATGCAGAGGGATGGTCACACAGTTGCTAAAGATAAGCAAATGTTACTGGTCTCAGATTAGGACCAAAGGAGTATTAGTGCTAGGTAGAAATAAGTGGTCATCAAGGAATCACAAAGGCTCAGAAAGCAGATTACTTAAAACTGCCGGAGTGACACTGCTTTATAGTTTTTGCTGTCTTGATTACAAAATCCATCATAAAAAAAAATAGGAAATGACGCATAATTCTATTCTAATGTCTTCTGAGAGCTAAAACACACATATCTCCCATTTATACTTAAAAAATAGTACCACCGTGGATAAGTTTTTTGGGCACATAGGTTTTTTTCCCCCCATAACAAATGGGTAAATGAACACTTCTCTATGTCACTGATTTCTTCATTTTTAATGGTTCTACAATAAATCCATCTCATGGATCCATGGTTCAGAATTAAACAATCATCTATTATTAGATATTTCTATGAATAGATTACTTGCATTATTATAAATAATGCCACAAGGAATAACTTTTAAATAAACTGGTGGACAGTTTGTGAATTATCTCCTAACATAAATTCAGAGGCATAAAACCACTGCTATGTCACAGAGTGGGGAAGAAGAGATTTATCTTCTGTACCTCCCTTTCCCAAAGGAAAGCGGACAGAACACACTAGCTTCTATGGACACGAATGGTGGATGCTCCTAGATAAGAGAATGACTTTCAGGTGCAGCTTGCTCCTTAAATGTATCTTTGCTTCAGCAACTATTTACTTATTCATCTACATAACCTACACATTGTGATTTTCTTGTATTCATCATAATAAACTTGACAAAGTATATTGTTTAACAGACAAAAGGCAGTTATAGAAGTTTTATATTACTTTTGGAAAAATCACATCTGCTTATTTATTATGCAGGGGGATTGAAAGCCAGTTCCTTTCCCTCTTTCTATCACGTAAGTCCAGCAAGCATCTTTACAGTTGTTGTATTAAAATGTAATGTGTCTTTTGACTTGAGTGAAAAGCAACACATTTTATGCTTTTCCAGCTATGCTGACTTGAACCTGCTGGTATTCTCTGGAAGTTCAGCTCTCTGAACTCAATGCAGAAGCAGGAGGAATAGGAAGTAATCCTTCTCAATTTCTGGGTCCAAAGCAGGAGGGGGAACAGAGGCAGCTTAAGATAAAATACAAATGCATGAAGGAGGTTACTAGAAATTGAGATGCAAAGAAGCAAGCAAATAAAAGAAAGCTATGAAGAACTCACAAGCAGCTATAAAATACTGTGCAATGATGGATCAGTGTTTAATTACAAAAATATCACCCTTCTAAGATATTTTTTTCAAGGACTATAACCAAATAGGCTAGAGATATACCTAATATAAGCTCAGCTCTCAGAACCGCTATAGCACCTAGCATTGCAGAGGAGCTCAGTCAAGCAAGCATCATGGCGCTGCTGATTATCTCACATTGGTGAGATAACCTGATGGAGGCTACTCAGAAGCAACAGAACTAAGGAGCCAGAAACTGTATATGAAGGAGATCAGAAGTAAGGAGTAGAAAGAGTCAAGCATGCAGAGAAATTAAAGCTTGTCTGTTCCATGCCTTGTTCACTTTGCTTATAACCATGGTTACAATTGCTAAAGTAATGAAGACTAAATCTGCCATAAAAGGTCACATAATGGGATTTGCTTTACAGTGGTCAGGAATTGTTTGCAGTGGCATTTCTCAATTGGTTATCACTTCACTGTTACAGTTTATTTCAGATTAAAACTGTATTCATCATATGATGATCTTCAAATGTGTCAATGTTCTCTGGAAGGACCAAGAACTCAGCTAAAAGGACAAGAAGGCAAACAATGGACAAGCTGCTCTGAAGAGGCCAGCTGCATGCACTGAAAATGGTGACAGTGGTCAGATGGCCAGAAAGACGAGTCTGGAACAATGTCCTCTGAAGGAATACAATCAGCACAGGCTAATGACTGCAGGAAATATTATGTAAGACGTGCTCATTAGCAGCTTAGTATCTGACTGTGACTGGCAGAACTCCCCACAAACCTGGTGCCCAGGGGAGCATACTAAGCAAAGGGCTCCATCCAACTTAGCCCCCTGCCCCTCAGTCACCAGCAAGCTCTCAGAGCTTACATCAGAACCAGGGGTGGGGAAGGAAGAAAAGAGGATGAAGAGCGTGAACAGATCCTCTTAATATCCTAAAGGAGAAAACTCATTGAAAATGGAGGCATTATACAGCTCTCCAGAAGTGGCCATTTGTGCTGCCTTAAATGCAGACTGATTACTGCTATTTGGATGTTGAGTGCATCATCTTTTCTGAAGAAAGGGAAAAGCTAAGTTTCCCCACATTCAGCTGTGTCTTCAAATCACTTCCCCACCACAGCTCGTTTAATGCATTTTCCTGTTATCATATCCACTTGCAATAGCTGATCTACCCTACCCAACAGTGAACCCCTCCCCCGTCCACACCATGTGCTGACGTCAATTAGCAACCTCATGATTTTAACACCAAACTGCAATTCAAAAATGGGGGTGGGGGTGAGGAGAAAAGAGCACCTCCAGAGTTAAAAAGAAAGGAAGCCAGAAGACTGTTTCAGAAAAAGGCCACTCTCCTTTCTGGGTTCCAAACTGCTCACACAGCTGGCAGAAGAAGCCAGACAAGTATTCCTATACTTCTGCATTCTATGATGCTCAAGCTAAAAGCCAGAGTATCTTGGTGTTATAGGGACTGGTGAATGATCAGGGAAGAGAAAAGCTTCTGGTAAAAGCTGTTCAGTAGTTCCAGTTTTATTTAAAGAGAATTTTCACTTGTTGGGGCCATTAGATTCAAAGTGAGAAATCTTGGTTTATTTAAAGATGAACCATTAAACTATTGAGAAGGTAGGAACAGAGGCTGAACAGAGAAGAAAAATTTCAAGGAGACACTCTCATGGGAAAATTTAATAAAAATGAGAGATGGGATAGAAAAAGATGAAGGCAAACATTGTTAATAATAAATAGGATGAAAAGGAAAGGCTAAGAAAACAGGTGAAAATGAAAAGAAATAGGAAAAATAGCAGTATCTAGAGATGCTATTCAAATTATGTAATACCCATCCTTTAGGGATTACACGCTCTGCAAAGGTTTGAATCTATTCTCGTTTTTGTTCTCCACCATTATTCTCAATGCCTAGGACCCAGGATATACTCAAAGGACTAAAGAGGAGAAATGAATGTAAACCCATTGCATGCAAAGATAAAGTAGAGAAGAACAACTCTTCCTGACAGCAATATCTGCTTTCTTGGAGTTTGGATTATTTCATATAATCCAAACCATGTGATAGGACATAACAGCTCTAACATTTTAAATACACAAATATTTGCAAGGAACATACATTCAATTTCCACACTAATTTTCTTGTGGGCTTTACGGTAATGAAATTTGCTGCTTGTTCAGCTTAAGATATGACATATAAGTTCATTGACTTTGTCTACATATTGGATGGATTTTAATTCTATTTTGTATATTTCTAGTAACACGTTTTAAGCCGAGAATAATTACGAAATTTACCGACCCTTAAAGAGGCATGGCTTAGTCAAACTTTCGTTCATTGCTTAATTTTTATCACTGCTGGGTCCCGTGGGGGTGTGGCTAGGCAAGGTGTCTTTAGCTATTGAATGTACTTGATACCCTCTCCTAAGAGTTAAAAAAAAACTCTATGGGATTTGACACTGGTTTATGGGAATTTGCATGTGTAATTCTGCCTCCAACTAATTATAAGGCTAGGACCAAACCTTTTGTTGTTTATGGGATGCTTGCATCCATCTAAGCATTTTCAGTGCTTTGCTTTGAATAAGCTACATTAACTAGGATAAAAAATCAATACTGAAATTGTACTTGAAAATTTTTGGGTTTTTTTGAGTTGTTTTTTGGTATTAAATTTTTTGTGTTTTTTTTTTCCTTTTTTTGGCCAATACTAAATTTTAAGTTGTATTTGGGTGATTACTCGAATGTACGAGAGCCCAGGTAATGGTCCCTTGTTCTTGGAGGCTAGGTGGGTGGTAAACTTTGGCTAATGGAAGTTATGTCTATCAAACATCAAAAGTATGTCTTTGAGGGTTGTTGTGGGGAGGAAACATTTGCATGATTAATACGACTTATGATTAAGTCCTGGTCCCATTAATTAATATGCTGGCGGGGTACCTATGAGGATAAATGACACTTGAATAGGAAGTTCGTCTACAAGGTAAGTTGACCTTCATGCCTTGACGGCTATGGGGAGTCATAGCATCCCGATGTTTACATTATTATCCATCTATCTGTCCATCCATCCATCCATTTATCTAATCTATCTACCTATCTATTTACATGTGTGTAGGGGGATCAGAGGACAACTCTTGGGAGTTTCTCTTTTCACTCTGCTGAGGCAGGATATTTCCTGTTTCTGTGTTGCACAGCTGCATACTCCGGCTTTTGGGCGATTCTCCTGTTTCCATTTTCTATTTCAAGCAGAAGTGTTAGGATTGCAAATGTCTTCCTGACTTTTAAATTTTGGGTTCCAGGTATTTGACCCAAGTCTTCAAGCTTGCTCAGCCAGAGTTTTAGTCCTCTGAGCCATCTTGCTGACTCCATTTGGTCTTGGTTCTGTGGCGAGAATGTTGTTCCTGGATCTTGTACATATGAGATGTGCTGAAATAAGGCAGGGAGGACTGCACCATTTTTTTCCCCATTTGTTTTTAGAGGCATGACCTTTTCCTATTTCTTTAAAGTTTATAGAAACTTTCTTCTGTGTGAGAATAGCAGGGGAGCAGCTTTGACTGAGCATGTGTGTAAAAAGGGCATTTCTCTCCCTGTGGACCTGAAAACACTTCAGGAAACTTGCAATATGCATTCACTAAGTGATGGCTATCAATTCGAGGATGCTGGATAGATCAACGTGATCCCTAAGTCACCAGGAGTCACCTGATGAGAGCAGTACACCTCATAACAATGCCACTGAAATTGGCTTAGCAAAGGAGAGTCACCAACACATACAACCTTGATCAGACTCTGACAGTTTCCCCGAGTTTCAGCTAGAGAAGCCTACAATGAAAAGTTCTGCCAATCATGCCGAAAAAAGCAAGAGGCTGACGCCTGTGGGGTTTGGAGACTGGAGAGAGAACTCAGCAAGGCAGGAGCACTTGTTTATTGTTGTTCTAAAGAGAGAGTTTGTTCACTCAGAAAAATGAGTTCTTGGGGAAGCCACACACAGCAGAGAGAAGGGCAGGTTTATGCTTGCCTCTCAGAGACTTAGGACAGCACCACTTTCCCAAGCTTATAGGGTGCCATGAAGAAACAGAATATACATGAAAGGAATAAGGCCTGTCCCTTTTTTTGCTTGAAATAATCCTAACTTCATTTCTTATGTCCAAAATAAATCTAAAGTCATTTAAATCTGTTCAGATGCTACATTGCTCAGTACTATTGTTTTCCACAGTCAGGTGAGGCATCAATTTCTTTTTTTGCATATATATATATATATATATATATATATATATATATATAACCTTGAAATCATAAAATCTGAGATGAAAAAGTACCTTAAATGAATAAAGCCAAATTCCAGAAATAATTAAAATATTAGGTTGCAAGCTATGCATGATAGTACATGCATTTAATCCCAGCATTTGGGAGACAGAAACAGTGTGAATCTGAAAACAGCCTGTCCATTTATAAAATGACATCCAGGTCATTCAGGACTACATAGTAAGGCTGTCTTTGTTTTGTGAAATAGGGTCTTACTATTTAGAACAGGGTGGTCTGAACTTCCATTCCTCCTACTTAAGACACTCAACTTTTGGGCCTACAAGCACATTAAAATATTATAGCTCTGGAAAAAAGAGCTGTTTAGCTACAGAAGAGAGAATACACATTGGTGTTATTTCCCATTTGTACAGACCCAAAGAAAGCATGGCAGCAGCCACGCTTTGATCTGACTCCAGACATTACCAGCTGGTCCTCAATATGAATAACATGTTCAGTGAAAGCCCACATGGAAAGGTAGGTGTGGTAGCCCACGCCTATAAACCCAGCACTCTACAGATGGAAAAAAGCAGACCCCCACCCCACTCCTGGCCGCCCTCAGGGAGTATGAAGCCAGCTTATGCTCTACACTGTCAACAAGAAAAGTCCACAGCAATGGTGTCTCCCATGGGGGCGAAAAATGCATGTTGGTCTTTCCAAAATCAAACTGGATGTGTTACAACAAATACAGGGGATGGAATATGTGACATTTTAATAGCATTTTCAGGAAAAATGATTTGGGGGAGCGGTTTGGAAATACTTCAAAAGGAGCTAATAGGTATGTCCTCCAGGAATCAGATGCTCTGATTAAAGTGCAAAACCCTTGTCTAGACTAGAGTAAATCAATGGGTTAAACATTAGAACCATGCAGAGAAGAACTATGGGATGCCTCACAAAAGGAAACAAATTCAGGTGTGTCACAGTGAACATGGGTCATGTGCATCTAAATTATTTTTGTAAAAAATTCCAAGGACAAGCAATTTTGAGCTGTCAAACTCTGGGACAAAAATCAAGAGCTTCTCACTAGAACCCAAGAGAGAAACAAGGCCTAAGAGTACCCCCCAGGAAATGCCAAAACCTTATCTTGCCTGGACACAAGGTAAAGATGGAGGAGGTGGCTGATGACAGACACCTGAGCTAGAAAGGAAGGCAACCATTGGGGAATTAACAGGCTTATTTATTCTTTAAACAAAGAAATGTGGCTTCTTCTAGATGGTCCAGGCATTTGAGACATAATGGAACTTGCCCATAAGCAGACAAGCAGCTGAATAAAGGCTGTGCACGGGTCAGCAAGCTGAAGAGAAAGCAAAGGAGAGCTTGTTTCAAGCAAGCAAGTCAATGCACTGGAATGCAACTGGCTGGCTGCACAGTGGGGTCCTTACTTCCCCGTCTTCTCACCTGCACTCCAGTGAGTGCCTAGGTCCTGTCCCTTGAACTCCTATCAGATAACCTGAGAAAGGCTGGCAGGTCACCAGCCCTTGCAGAGAAAGTAGGAGCTGCAGAGCCAGGAGAAAGCTCATCAACTCCTAGGCTGGCAGCTGTGCTGACCTGAGAAGTCAGAGAAGTTAACAGGCTGCCCTTTTCCCAAAGCTTACAATGTTTCTCTAAAAGGATTAATGGCCAAGCAGTCCACTGGAAAGCAAAGTCAATGGAAGAGCATGTTGTGTCACTGCAGATCCCACCAGCCGATAACCCCCAAAAAGCAGGTAAGCAAGGTTAGGGGCTAGGAAATCTGAGGCAATCGACATCATTGTTGGAAGACAATCTTGTAGGAACCTGAAGAGCTTCAGAATGGATGACTGACAGGAATGTAGCAGATGTTACTAATATGGCCTTTGCTAAAGTGTTAGATATACTAGTAACTCAAGGAATTTTCCTAGGGAAATTAATTCAATTTGGCTTGGTTCAGTACACAATCACTGAAGATTAAAGAGTGGCTGAAGGAATGATAAACAAAAGACAGTCCATGTTGGGAGTGACTTGGGGTCATCACCAGAGCATTTCTTGTTGAGGGGTTCTATTCATGGCCCGGAAGAGGAGTAAACAACTCACTAATGAGATCTGCAGAGGACTCTAAGCTGAGAGGCAGAGAGAGAAACCTAATCGACAGAGCACCAAATCACACAGCAGAGTTCAACTGGAAACATGAAGCTAATCCATCTAGGGAAAAAGAGCCCTAAACTTGGATAATATTCAATAGACAGGCAGGATGCAGGACAGAAGCAGCATGTACAAAGGGCTGTGAGTTATATAACAGAGGCAAGGATGGGGATGTAGAGGCGTCATGGGGAAGGAAGGGTGGACCGAATGAAGGTAAGCTGAAACAAAACAGTGTCTGCAGGTAGGTGGTTTGGAAAACAAGTCCTCAATGTGAGAGATCTTTCTGAATGTTGACAAAACCACCAATCTCGACCTAGTGAGAATCTTGGTCTTTCTTGACTCTCACCTGGCTGGGGGTTAGCATCTAGGAGATGGCCTTGGGCCATCATCCTAGGGATCACTGACAATGGCACTCCAAAGAAAAACCACTTCAGCTATCTTGGTTGCTGGCACTAATCCTTTATGGGGCCTGTACTGCCTTCAGGCAATGCCTCCCGGCCTTGGGGAAGTGGTTAATCTTTCTGCATTTACTCAACCAGCAACAGTGCAAGGGCTTAGAAGCCAATTTTTCCACCATCAGTCTGAAAGCAATGGCTCAACACAATTATCCCTAGGTAGTTCACTGCTTCAGCAAGCAAGCATCTTGTTACATTACTTCAGCACAAAATCTGCACTAAAAAGGCTTATTTTCTTCTTAAAACCTAAATCTTCCCCCAAATTTCCTTCTATGTGTATAATCATTAAACAACACCGAGGCTATTTCTAACAGTGTAATAAGAGCTGACTCTGGCCACCCTTTCCTGAGCTCCTTTGCAGATTATTTCCATGCCTGCCTGCCAATTAGAATTAGGTGTTCACGTGCAACACGGTGAACCCAGACCTAGAAATATGGTCATATATCCCATCATTATGTAAGTGGTCCTTACACTGTTAATGCCTCACTTGCTCTCAAGTTACTATCAGATCACAATGGCCAAGCTGCCCATCAACCCACCCCATGAATTCCACCAGTTTGGTGAAGGTCTATTTCCTGAAGGGTCTATATAATATTAAGTGTATCGATATTTCCCCTCATGGTGCTTTTGAGCATACTATATTCGTATAACAGCAGAGAGAGGGAAGACCAACTATCTTTGGGAAACACCATTATGAACTATACCACATTTTGTTACGATATTACTATTACTTGAGACAGAGTCTACATATAGCCAAGGACGGCCTGAAACTTGCTGTGAAGCCCAGACTAGAACTCCGAATTCTCTTGCCTCACCCTACCAAATTATTAGGCACAGGGAGCCTTATTTTTAAATGTTACTAGTGAACATCATTCCAAAGATATGGAACAATTCACGTGTAGGCTGGACAATGAAGAAAAGCCCAGAAGAAAGAATCAGAAATGTCACAACAGGTTGACTTCTCCACTGACATTCTGTGTGACACTCTATCACAATGTAGGATATGAGAACAAGAGCAAGAGAAATAATCTCATTGACAAGATATGAAACCAAAATTAGGTTATATGTGCCCAACTCAAGGCTTCTCTAACAGAACACATAATCTCACAATGACCAAACTTCTTAACTAACAGGTCCTGCAGGCCATGGAAAAACTATTGAGTGAGGCAAATCCATGCAAATCACTCTGATACAATGGAGATATTTTGCAGAGTCTAAACGGACTCCTGAGGTATCCATACCAGTTGAGCAGACTAAAGTCTCTAAGAGTAGGAGCCTTGAGGGGTGTCAAGGCAAGAAACCCAGCTGTGCACTGTGCTTCTCCTCGGGGTAACCAGCCATAGGGATGAAGGACAAAAGTAAAATGTCACAGGGCTTCTCAAATGCTTTCCTGCCAGCTGTCAGAAGTGTTTGAAACCAAAACTCATTTCCTAATAAATGTTTTCATTTCCTTTGTACATGACAAAAGGTTCAGAGGTGATAAATGGGAGAGGAAGGGAGGGGAGGCCTCTGAAGGAAAGCACAGAGCCAAATGTATTGCACGCATCGTCAGTTTTTTCCGACAGTCCCAGCAATGGCGATGATCACCATACGATTATCAGACATGATGTGCTCACTCACATCCAGGCTTCCTTCCTTTTATAATCCCAGCCCAGGGTGGCCACATTCTACAAGCTACTGATTCAGGATGGCGGGGAAGACAGGAATGGAGGCTTATGTTTAACCAATGCCTTTCTTGTTTTCCACTGGCAAAAATTCTAACATAGAAATGATTCAAGCTCTATCTGCATAATATTTCCAATCTATTCTACTCAGGCAGAAACACAATAGTGACACAGAAAAGAGTGGTGCTATCAGTCTCAGTAAGTTCTCAAACTTACCTGGCTTCTGCAGCCAGCAGCTCATCATAGTGTGAGGATCTCTGGTCATCATCCTGCCGGTATCTGATCACTGTGGCTAGGCCTTTGCTGACAAGAGCCTCAGCAATGTTTCTGCAACAGAAAAGAGAGATCAGTCAACACTGGGGTTGCACATGGGGCTCAATGAACAGAAACAGTAATAGCACCTGGAGGTGGCGAGGCATTCTGGCAGGGTAGGGAAGAGGCTAAGCATGTTTAGACCAGTGCACTGCTACGCTGGAATCCAAATAGAACAGAACAAAGATACCCAGGCTCAGCAATTTTCTTGTTAGTAGCATCATATCTACATCAATCCATACAAAACCAGCAGAAGCTCTCTGTACGAAGCCCACATTAGGCTGGGCTATTTACAGAATGTTATAAACAAGCCACTGCCCTCAAGAAATCTGCTCTAAAATATCAGGCGCACAAGATAAAAAATGAGCACATACAAGCATGACCTACATTTCTCAGTCTCCTTTGCAGACTATACAAAAAGCTAGAATGCCTAGTTGTAATTCTACAGTGTTAGAAACATTGGTGGAACACGATACTCAACACGTTTCTCTTCTCACAGCTCCCAACACTAGATCTTCCACCTTAAGAAGGCTAGGAGAAGAGCCAGGAATGAACTGGGGAGAGGGAAAGATGGAAAACAGGCATTCTGGTAGAAGAAAACCAACCAGGGGACAAAGGAAAAATAAGAGGACTAAAACCTGAGGTAACAAGTTTTGGAACAGCATTCGAACTGATGACAAGACTTCGGAGGAGAATCCAACTTCAAGTGATTCTCACACACACTGTGCCCACTACAGAACGAGACATGCCCCTTTAAAGATGGTATGCAGCGACTGTCCTGAGAGCAGTGCATGGAGAATGGCACTCCAATGACTAATGAGGCTCTTCTGCATGGCTTCTCCCCGACCTCGAAAGAGAACTTTGATATCAAGAAACAAATACAAACAAACAAGCAAGCAAACAAACAAATAAATAAAAGCAAATTTTTAAAAGTTGACAAAACCAAACGTTGGAAAGAGAGAGAAATGATATTATTGCTGGAGAGTGGTGGTTATGTCTTTTTTTGTGTCTGTCATAATTACACTAAAGGCCCCATCACACCATCTGGTTTGCTGCCCTTTGGGGAGAGGGTACAGTAAGCAATAGGCTACTGTGCCATATGCTATGGTTTAGTGCTGTTTGATAATGTAGTTAACTCTTAACACACTGGTGATCCTCAGAAAGTGGCAGCTCGACTAAACTGTAACTACATGTTTAAACCACAGAAAGATTCTATTCATCTAAACATAGGAGAACAGACTTTTCAATGAAGCAGCACAAAATATGATGGTAAAGTAAGGAGGAAAAGATGCTGTGGCTGAGTCTGTTCTCATTATATGCCCCTCTACTGCCTGTTTATCTACTGCCAGCAAGATATTAATATCTCCAAGCCACCATGGAATTAGCACTTCTTAAGATCCACACCCACAAAGAGGCTGCTCTGCTGGCCACCCTGTCTCCTGAGTCACTGCATAAGCGTGCTGGCAAACGCTGTCATTATCACAGAGCTGTGTTTGGCAGCATGGAGAAAGCAACAGCCCCAAATCAGCAGATGGAGATGTTGATTCGTGGTGAAGATTTTAACTAAGGTTGTCAGCAAGGAGTCCTACTAGAGCAGGAGAGTGGCTATACCCACCAAAGAGCCACCAAGCTAGACGGCTAGGGAGTGGCTTGCAAGACAACTCTACTTGTGACAGGTTATAATGTCTTGGTGATTTTAAATGCCAAGAGAACAAAGAAATGTTTGTTACTGCATTCTGAATTACCGAGCACTGACATTTTACAGTTGATGCATGAGGTCTAGGAGAAAGCTGGAATGGCAGAGAAAGCAAGAAAATTTTCATGAAAACAGGTTTCAATATGAAAATCTGGAGAATACGAAGCAAAACAGTGCAAATATCTCATGATCCAGTTTCATTAATACACTCAAATTCATTCCCAGAATTTCTGAGTACCTGCCGGGCCAACAGAGAACGTGGGTACAACTCTTCCCTACTTATCAGCCTTGCCCTCCACATCCATCAGCAAATGTTTACGAACCAATTTAAGCCTGTCACACAACTTCCAGAGAACATGTAGATTCCCAATTCACTCCACAACCTGCCCACTACTTTCCTTCTCCCTCCCCCTAAAGCTCAGCAGCTTTTAGCTTCTTTTCCTAATTACAGATTTTCCCTGAAGGAACAGTTGCCAGTGCTAAGCAATAGAAGAATAAAAACACAGGAAATAATAACAATCTCATTACTGAGTATTTACTACATTCCAGGCATGTGACAGTCACATGCATTTCGTCTTGGTGAGAAAGCATGAGCAAGCCTCATGCAGTAACAGTATAACTATTAGCTGTCTGTCTCTCTATCTGTCTGCCTTGACAGACAAGGTACTTGCTCTGAGTGTGCAGGGCTCCTGGCTTTCTTGCTTTACACCCCACTTTCCAGCACAGGCCTGGGCACAAAGTGGAGAGTGATATATAAATGAATTAACTTATTTAGAAGAAAAAAGGACATTTTTTTTCTTTCGAGAGACAGGGTTTCTCTGTGGCTTTGGAGCCTGTCCTGGAACTAGCTCTGTAGACCAGGCTGGTCTCGAACTCACAGTGATCCGCCTGCCTCTGCCTCCCAAGTGCTGGGATTAAAGGCGTGCGCCACCATCGCCCGGCTAAAAAAAGGAAATTTTTAAAGTGGAAAAAATTACAGCAAGTTAGTTTGTTTTAAAACATCCAGAAAATTGAGATTTCTTATGCTTTAAAGCATAAGAAAATCTAGTCATTTTGTAAACAGTGCTGGAATTCTAAAAGGATTTCCCTAGCCAAGTTTGTTGAGCAGATAAAAAAAAATTATATGCCTTCTCTAATTTTTCTTTCTTTTCCATTATCTGAGACTGAATTTGGAAAGAAGAATGGGAAAGAGCACAAACAGACAAACAGAATGAGTCTAGACCTTGTACTTGACTGCCTAGTTTATTTCTTCTGGCTGCTAACAAAAGGCTACGAGATTTTTCTCCTGGCAAAAGATAGCTTAGAACACAACACGAGTGCCTTGGTCAGGTGCCCAAGTAAATAAAAAGAAAACATTAAACCATATTCTCTGACATTATACCATTTTCTGGAGTGTGTCAGTAGTTACACCACAATTAAATATCTGGCACAATGGCTAATTCACAATCAGCATATAAAAAGAGACCTAACATTATATCATCCCTCTCTGTATTGGTCAGAAAGAGAATTAATGCTGGAATTGAAATGCTTTTCTAAACTAAAGGAGATATTCAGGGTTCTCTCAAGTATGAACTGTTGGTGTCAAGCAGAATCAGGTGTTCACAGAAAACACATGGGCATGGGGTCACAAGGAGGCGTTCCTCTTCATTGCCCACTCTTTTTCATGCTGCCAGCAGGTTACAATGAACCTAACTTCCCTTTAGAGATAATTTCAAACCATCAGATCCCATATTCTACAAACATGAGCAAAGGGACATTAATACACTCATGAAAGAGAATTAAGAGCTTAAAAAGCAAAATTTCAACTAGAGGAACCTCTAAGCACTTAACCATATTTTTGATTACCTTTCCCATTGTCTTCCTAGACTTCAACATTGAAAGTAATAGAAAAAATACATTAACGAATAAGACAATTAATTGTCTACAATTGTTGGGATTGCTTCGATAATACATGTGTATAATTTCTTAAGTCCTTGGAGTTCCAGAAAAGTTGCACATGCAATACAAAGAAGATATAGCTTTCCCTGAAAGCAAAGCCTGATGTGTTTTGCTATCATCTGCCAATACTTGAGTGTGTAAATCGTATAAATCAAGTCATTTCCCACATTCACAGGAAAGCAAACTTAAGATATTAACAGGCACATTGCTATCATCTAATCCACGAACCAACTGTCCCAATGGACATATTATGAGCATGAGTCTACATGGGACATATGTTCTAAGGTCACCAGTGGGTGTCTAACTAAAGACAGCACCGAAGCTAAGAAGCACCTAGTCCTCTGTATTCATGGTTCCATGTGTGAGATTCTGCCAACATCCTGATGAAAATGTTCACAACATAAAAAGTCATGTTTGTTAGTTAACATGTAGTGACATTTTTCCCATCATTATTCTAAATAATACAACTTAACATTCGCTTAGCAGTATTTATATTGGATTAATAGTAGTATAAGTAATTCAAGGAAGTTTAAAATATATAGCAGGATATGTATAAGTGATATGCAAATACAATTATATTTTATATATAAGTTTTGGTGTGGTTTGGTAGGTGCACTACTTTTCGATTTCTTCCTCTTCACTTAAACATATGTACACATGACAAAGTTTAGTTTGTAAATTAGGTATAATAGGAGATACAGTAATAGCAAAACAATCATAGGAAGATGGCTCAATGGTTAAGAGTACTGGCTGCCCTTCCAGAAGACCAGGGTTCAATTCTAGAACCCACAAGGCAATTCTCAATTCCAGTTCCAGGGGATCTGATAGCCTCGTACCAATGCACATAAAATAAAATTATTTTTTAAAAGTGTCTCAAAATACTCCTTTATATTTTCACTTATTTTACTTTAAAAGAAGAACTTGTAACCTCAAATCTTTGGAAGACTGAGATAGAAGACTGCCCAGTTTGAAGCCAGCCTGGTCTTTGGTATGAGACAGTCTCAAAAGAAGCATGCTGTAGTATTTCTTTCATAGATCTGTTTGCTGTATGACTGCTATTGTGATTTCAGGACCTAATAAGTTAAAACACTAATAACTTGAAGGCAAGCACATTATCATAACAGTCAGTTAAAAACTCAAGATGTCTACTAAATGACGGAGGAGAGGGTAGTACATACAGTGTACCTAGTGTAGAATGTCTACTAAATGACGAGTGGGGCAGCACACAGTGTACAGAGAATTGTCAGAGACAATTCTCATTGAGAGCAGTGTGACGCAAGATGGTGAGGTCTCATGACTCAGAAAAGCACCTGATCTAAACTTACATATGATTATTCTTGAATTTTTATGTGTAGTAATTTTAGCCTTCAACTGACCGTGAGTAGTGGTTACTGTAGGTAAAGAGAGATGTTGTAATTCAGAATCAGGTGCTCGGTTAGGTTTTCTATCTCTTTAAAATGGAAACATCTCTGTCTTTTCTTTGACAACATGGAGTTGAGCTTTGTTGCTTGTTTTCTTTTACAGGCACTCTCTGCATATTCCTTGGCTGGCCTGGAACTCACATAGATCTGCCTGACTCTGCTCCCAAGAGCTGAGATTAAAGGCATTTTTCAAAGAGGATAGGCCAATTATTTTGTCTTGTCTATTCCTTTGTAAAGAGAAGTCATGTAGATAACATACTGATAATGGTATATTTGATAACTTGGTTAGAACAGTATCTGCCAAATGTCTTTACTATAGTTACTCTTTCTTTCTATATTAATAGGCAGTTTATGATGGAGCATTGTGAACTATATAATTTTATCCCTCATCAAACTCCCAAGTTATTAATTTAGTTCTCTTATAGTCAGCTCACAGAATCTCATCTCAAACAGAGTTATAATCTGTAGCTGCTGTTTTGGTATTAAATTATTCCCAACATGGCAATTAGGATGTGTTTGGTCCTGTAGGACCCAGCCATGACAAGCTCAATAGAGGCCTGAGTCTCAGTAGTTTACTCTGAGGCAATACCTGGTTCTGATAAAGACCACAAACTGAGATTACCGCCACCCAGGAACAGACCATCCAAAGGAAATTTGAATGCTCCAACTACTGTAGATAGGATCACCTTCTGGCATATATCCTGTCAATGAAACTTTTCTGGTTTTTGCCTTTAAATAATGCCTTCTGGAAGGGCGGGGTACCTCCTCTTGCCACTGCTGCGCTGAGGAGGTCCCTGCCGACTTCTATTGTACACACAATAAATCTTGCTTTTGCATTTCAGTGAGTAGGTCTCCACATAAGAGACTTCAAGTTTCTTGCAAGTCTGGTCCTTCTTGGCATCTGCTTCTTAGAGAAGCATTACCAACAAAAAATGATGTAACATAAGGACCTGCACAGCATCCCTCCTTTCCATACCAGTAACTCTCTTCTTTTGAGTAAGGGGCTTATCTTTAGTGTGGTTCCCGACAAGATCTATGATGTGGGAATGATTTCTTATTAATAAAGAAACTGCCTAGGCCCATTTCATAGGCCAACCCTTAGGTAGGCGGAGAAAACAGAACAGGATGCT
>NW_004949102.1:5279349-5289140 GCF_000317375.1 Microtus ochrogaster | reverse complement strand
AATATGTAAGAGCTAGCCAATAAGAGGCTGGAACTAATGGGTCAGGCAGTGATTAAAAGAATACAGTTTCCGTGTAATTATTTTGGGGCATAAGCTAAGCTAGCCATGTGGGCGGCCGGGTGCAGAAGACGCAGCACAGCCGATCTTATTTCAACAGATCTATACTACTGAAGAGAACCAGACTTGGATCACTGCTGTCTCCTCCTCCTTAGCTGTTGGTCAGGCACTAGGCTTAGGCTCTGAGCAACCTTCCTATATATAATGTGAACCAGGCACAGACTTTGCCCTTGTGCAAATGCTATAACCACCTTGGAACTTAAATAGGACTATCCCCTGAGCAGATATGCCTCCTCTGAGCTCTAAGGGCCTTCAGACGAAACTGTTTCCATTTCTTTACAAACACCAAGCACCAGTGACTTTCAGAGTCAGATTATGAAAAGACAGGGAGTTTCTCAAGAATGCTCTTACTTCATGAGCTGACTAGACATGATGCATTTACCCATCTGGTTATATCAGAGTCAAAGAAAGCTACTGCATATTCAAAAGAGTAAAAAAAGACATAACTTTTCATACACACACACACACACACACACACACACTTCTCTTACACATTGTATGACTTCCTTGATTTGGCACCTAGAAGTAGAGTTAACTAAAATACTTAACCTGATAAATAGAAGCTGGGTAAAATGGATAAAGATCTTAAGAGCAGGCAGAGGATAATAGCTGACACCTCGGTGGGCCACCCTTTTCACTCTCCATCTGAAGAGGATAACAGAGAATTCAGTGCTCCAGGCTCCAAGATATTTTATCTAGGTCCTTTGAGCTTAAATTTTTTTCCCACTTAAAAACCATCTGCATTTTATCAGTCAGTGAGGTGTCCATGGAGATTACAAAAGGAGAATATTTTCCTTAAGGCAAACCCATGTGGGCACATATTTAGAATAAAGTAAACCCACAAAGAAATTCTTTTGTGACATATTTTAGTAAAACTTTAAGGAAAGGACTGAAATGATAATTAAAAGTTCAATATATGCCGCATAGTCACCTGTCTATGAGGAGACACATTCTCAAGTGTATGTATATACTTACATACTCACATACAACTTTACAACAATTAAGACTTGATGGTCAAATTTCATGCACAAAGTGCTTGTATACTGAGACATGATGCGTACAATTTAGGTTTCTCTCAATTCTAATCCCCAAAGGCTACAACAGTACAAGGCTGGAAAGTTGTCCTACTACTTTTTGCACACAGGCTACCCCTTTGCTGCAAGTGCCAGCGTTCTCGCAGGGCTGGATTAGAGCCTCCAGAACTCCAATCATGACTGCTGACACACAAACGGCTGGTCTTCCTCTTTTCTCATCACCTGTTCACACAAATGTGATGGTGAAGCTGACCGACACCAGAACCCATGCAGTGCTTATGTCTGTCTTTGCAACTCAGCTGAGGAGTAAGGAAACCACGGTTCGATGAAAAGACAGAGACAGATCAGAAGATCCTCTGGAACATTCTGTGCACATGCTTGGGAAATGTGAGTTTTCTGTTTGTAGTAGTTACTCCTCTTGAGGCTCTGACAAAACACCTGACAATAGTTCCTTAAGGCGGACAGTGTGAGGTATTCAGGCCCTTTGTGGCAGGGAAGTCATGGCAGCAGGAGTATGGAGCAGCTGGTCACACTGCATCCCAGAGTCAAGATGCAGAGAGATAGGAATGCTCAGCTCGCTTTCCCCCCTCTGCTCATGCCTTGGTGCTGTCCACATTCACTGTAGGTCTTTCTTGCTCTATTAATCCTTTCTGGAGGCATCCTCATAGACACTGCCAGAGATGTGCTTCCGTGGCCACCCCAAATTCCAGAAAGCTGGTAACAAAGGTTAACTTCCACACTACTGCACATGCCTAGTGGCTGACAGTTCCTCACACAAATCTCCATAAAGTCTATCCACACGGAGACCTACAGCATTCATGGTCTCAGAGGCAGGAACCCAGCGCTTTTACACTGGTGACAGACTTGGCTTCTCTAAGCTAGAAATATATATATATATATGTCTATATGTCTATAAAGGGTAAAAGCAAAATCCAGCACAAGGCAGGCAGACTGAGAGACAATGGGCAAAGAAGAAAAATCTTAAACAGAGTATTTCCCAACCAGATCTCAAAAAAGGGGGAAAAAAACCCCCACAAAATGAGGAATGGCTTTTAAAAGCTAATAGGATTACCTTCCTAAGGAAGGATATCCCCGTACCAATGCCTCTGATCTCGTTTTTGCTGGCTGAATGGGCCCAGTCCCACCTTTTCCTACTCAGACAGCTAAGAAGAACTTCTCAAATAACCAAGAGCATGTGAAGACAGGATGTTTTGTTTCAGAATTATCAATAATTGGAAACATTGGAGGCGGTACATATCTTTTATAGATTTTCTAAATTTTCTCCCTATCTTACCTTTAGTTTCAAAGTTCCCCTTAAACTTATGTAGTTCTAAGATGGATTCAAATTGAGTTTTAAATCTTTTCCATTTAATAAATGTCATCATCAGAATAGTCCGGCAGATCTCTCTTAGTATCTACAACACAGGCTGAAAACTAACAGGAAGGACTCAAATGTTTGTGTCCCTAGCTTGTTTTAGTAATGACGGCTAAGTAAGAGGGAATCAGGGACTATTAAGGGCCGAATTAAGGTGCAGTGAGGCTTGGGGCAAAGCATTATCACCAGAGATTCGGAGTGCCTAGTGTCTGTCTTTGACAGTCTACCAGTCTAGCTGTGATAGTATGAAGCATAACATGGAACACCCAATCTCAAACACCCTGGCAAACAAACAGGCTGGTATAATTAAAACTCATGGGCCTAGAAGCACAGCTAATAAACACAGCATTTAGGAGGCTAAGGCAACTCTAAGTTTGAGGCCTGCAGGGGCTGTAGACTGAGATCTTGCCCTCACCGCCAAGGGCTATATATAAGTTGTAACCTAGAAATTCAAATTCCGTTCTTATGGCCAGATGTGGCAAATACATGTCTCTAATACCAGCACTTAGAAGACAGAGGCAGGAAGGGACCATGAAGTTTCAGGCAAGCCAGAGGTACTCACTGAGAGCCCATCTCAAGACATGAAACAACCAACAAAGAAAAAAGAAAACCTCTTGGAAACAACGACTATGTGTATTAATAGATCAAAAAGTCACTTTTCCTCCTGGGGGAAGGGATTGATAGTGCATTTCCAAACCAACATAACATCTAGGAAAGTTAGAACAACGATAAGTATGGAATGTAGGCTGTAATAAAATAACACCCATCTTCAAATAGCTAGTGTTTTCTCTGATCTTTAATCATCATGGTAAAAAGAAGAAAAGATCACAGGGAAGGGAATGAAAACTGTGAAGAATGGACTCAGACTTTAGGAGCTCAACAGATGCATTCTTAGAAACCAACGGATACCCATAAACAGACGGGTGCAGACGCTTTGTGAATGAAGGTAGGAAGTAAAAGGAAAGATGGAAAAGGGGGGGAAAAGAAAAAAAAATCTCCTGTGAATACTGCTGCCTTGCAGATGGGTTAAACATTGAATTGCTACAGCATTTATCCATTGAAATTTCATTATTAATCATTTAATAATGATTAAACTTAAAAGCGAGGCTTACGTTTGATCAGTAATCAATGCCCCAGCCTCAGAGACCATGCTCCGCTGGGTTCCAACAGCATTCGTCAGACTGGGAAGAAAAGAAATAAAACCAGAGGTCTAGGATCCCAGCTTTTAAAAACGGAGTGATGAAGAGATGTTGTTTCATACTCGCACTGCCAATAGCTAATTTTCTATGCTGACACCTCTGTGAAGCACACTCACTGCCTACCCCAGTCATGTTCTACCTATGTGGTGAGCATGCTTACCTTGATCTCCTGAAAGAACAGTTGACAGGGAAAACAAGATAAAAAAAATATGGTTGGGAGCAGTAGAATTAAACACTTAAGCCCACTTCGTGAATCTGGCTAGTGGAGAGTATAGTTTGAAAATATGGGCCAAAGCGGTTTAGGAAAAGGGAGGAAGAAGCATAACATCAAATAGTTTTGCTCAGTAAACAGACATTTTTATTCTGCCCCCAGGATTTCTGCAGTGCCGTAATCTTATTGCCATCTTTTATTTGATAGTCTCACTTATTCGGCAATATCATGGTTACGGCCTTATGAGACAAGTAAAACGAGTAATCTCCTCATTATGCCAGTTCCTCTCCAAATACCAGGGCACTTCCAAGTTGGCCAAACACCTGAGGAAGGGAGGTCAATGAGGGATGTGGCTCAGGTCAGAGGAGGACATTAAGCAAGTACTAATCAAAGAACACCGGCCCTCAAACAGTTAGCACTTCCCCCAACCGCTAACCATCACAGTCAAGAAAAATAAAACGAAGGAATAACATAGCATGGGCCAGTTTGAATCTCTCTCTCTGACGGAGAAAATGACAGTAACCACCAAGGTCATCCATCCTATGGCAGAAATGAGATTCTTTCACTGGAGACAAGTACATGCCTCATAAAAACCAGAGCAAAAAATAGTAGAAGCAGCCTTTTAAAATTATTACATGTACATGTGCGTGCCTCTGCATGGGTAATATACACGTGACTGTGAGTGCCTGGTGTGAGAATTATAGGTGGTTGTGAGCCACCTGAAGTAGGTTCTAGAAACAGAATTGGGGCTCCTCTCTAAGAGTAACAGATGCTCCTAACTGCTGAGCAATCTCACCAGTCCCCAAATCTAGTTTAAAAAAAAAAAAAAAGTAAACGGTCTAGCAAACACGTGCTTCCAGCCCAGCCAAATTGGTCTACTCATTGCTAAATATTCCATGCATTCACATTTCCAACTATTTGCAGGACATGTGAATTTGTGTGATTCATCATCACGTAAAACTCAGCATTTCAAAAATAAAACGCTCTTTCCTAGATTAAAAACTTTGCTGAATTGTACCAAATCACCTCCTCCTTCCAACTGCAGGATCAGTATACGGGCAATCACATAGGCCTCCGATTGCTCTGATTCCAGAAGAAAATCTCTGGACTCAAACCTCTCTATTAAATATTTTCTCTGTTCTTTCTCATTAGCCCTGTTGAGATTTCCACTGTCTCTTTTATGTTCTACACAGCATCCCCTACCTGTTTGTGCTGCAGTGCCGAACAATCCTTAACACGACCAGCTCAATCCTTCCTAAGTATTTAGATGACAACTACTCCTCATTCTCAAACTCACCACAACCACCACCACCACCACCAGTCATGTGTGTAGAAAGTTTCAACGTAGAAAGCAGCGTGAACTTCCTACATCTGAAATGGTGTTGTGTGTGTGTGTGTGTGTGTGTGTGTGTAGGGGGGGACACTGTATGAGACAGAACTAACACACACATTAGCACTTATCTGCAGTTACTGTGTATTACTGTCTTACTTTCTATACGCATCTTGTCATATCACCTAGATTGTATTCCCTACTGGTCTATGAGGAGCCACACACTTAGTAGGCACTCAATAAATATTTATTGGCTAGCAGACTGATTTCACTCACTGAGTTCCCAGGGGGTCCTGTAGGCTGTCAGATGAAAACAAAGTAATAACTGACTGAGTCATAGAATTTTTGAGTAAAAGGAGTCTACAGAGATAAACTAATCCAAATGCTTCCATATAGAGATGAAGACAGAGATACAGAGATAAACTCAGAAAAAAATGGTAAACAAGCTGTTTAAGTGAAAAACAGAGACAGACACCATCACAATGGGCATCTCAGAGCTCTCTGAGTCTCAGACCATTTCCCTTTATTATACTGCTGTCCTATGAAACAGGAATAATATAATGTGCACATAAATGATCTAAGATGCCCTAAATGAATTAAAAATATATCAGCACATTAAAAATAATCTATTCATATCAGATTTTAAATTTGACCACTCTAATACTAATAAGCTTGTTAAAATACATACTAGACATTTAATTACAATAATTTGTCTGCCAAGGGGAGATTCAGGGGACCTATTTGAGGGATGAATGACTTGAAAATGACCAGTGACTTCTCTTTCCCCCTCAACATATATTCTAACACAAAGCAGAAACATTCGTTGGAAGCATAGCAATGTTTTCTTCATCCTTGCTTTCTCTGCTCCTGTATCCATTGAGAAACAGCACTTTACAATAGATCAGTGTATTGACTCTGGGAGTGCACCTTCATGATAAAAGGAGGTATAAGGAAATGAAATTACTTTAAAGATATAAAAGAGGAAAACAGAGTGTGGCTTACTATGAGGTGAAAACACTCTTGCCTTCTTTCCCTGGGTGATCATGAAGACCCTCCCCTGGGCTTGTTCAGTCTCACAGCAGGCTTTTCTTTGATAACCATATCGTCCTCACTCTTGCCTCAAGTCATTAAACTAAAGGAGATTCTGACTATACAGCACTGAAGTCATCGTCCACAGTCTCAATGGAAGATGATCACCAGTGAGCGCCCTTGCTCCTACATCTGGCAAATTGCTTTGACAGCGATAGTCAGAAGTTTACAATGTCATTTTGCCCATGCAGTAGCACCCAGTGGAGGTGTAAGGGCTTTATGTCCAGGCTACTTCTAGTTCCAGCAATTATAACGCTTCCTGCCTCTACCATTCTAGTGACTGCTGCGCCACCTAACCTAGTCTTAGTCCCATCTAATAAATCTCTCAGATAACCAACTCTCTTCTCAGTACAGCCAGAACTGCCACTGTTCTTTGCATCCAGAATCATCTCAACAGATTTCATAGACTCTCACATCATAGAGACTGATTCCTAGGAGTTAAAAACAAAATGGCCTCGCCAACGGCAAAGGGCATTATCTCAGATACTTGTTACTCAAGAGGTTGATGCAGGAAGATATGTTATGTTCCTAGTCTGCCAGAGCTACATAGTGAGTTCAAGTTTGGTCTGGGTAAATTAATTTTATGTCTCTGTTTCAAAATAGGTAAAAATCTGGGGTGAGGAGGGGGTAAGGAGGGATGGCGATGTAGCTTAGTTCATCACTGAGTGTTCGCCTAGCATTCATGAGGCTATAAGGCTCAATTTTTACTACAGTGGTTCTCAACCTGTGGGTCGCAACCCCTTTGGGGGTCAATGATTCTTTCACATTGGTAGTCTGGGGCCATTGGAAAACACCAATATTTACATTATGAATTATAACAATTATGAACAACAGTTATGAAATTATAACAGTTACAACAGCTATGAAGCAGAAATGAAAATAATTTTACTGTTGAGAATTAACACACATTAGGAAGTGTATAGATGGGTTTGCAGCATCAACAACTAAGTAACTAAATAGCATGACGTACATGGGTCACACTTCCCTCGAACATGACACAAGGGAGCTCAGGCCCGGGATGAGGGGCAAATGGCATCTGCAAGGCTCAGCAGTGCTGCCTCTGCTCCAGTGAATCACCCAGGTTTTGCTATACTGGTAGGTCCAGGGAAGGTGGCAGGACAGCCTTTGCTTAGAGGCAGCACTCAGTATTTAGTTCTTCTTGAAGTATGGGAAGAATTCTACTGTTACTCTGTCCCTGCGGAATCCCTCAAGGTATGCTCTCATCTAAACATGTGAAACTCTGTACGTGTCCTCAACCATCCTGAAACGACTGTTACAGATGGCTCTGCGGACACTGACTACTCCAGGTAACGGAATGAAGTGCAGTGCTGCCATATCCAAGAAAAACACATTCAAGTATAGAATACATAAAAGGAAAATATTTTAAAGTAAAAAAAAAAAGCCTACTATATTCAGGCAAAGTATTGATTACAGGAATTTATACGAAGGAACGAATAGAGTTAATAAGAAGAAGGTCTGCTGATGGTAAGTTTATAAACAAAAATTATGCCCCAACTGCATTTACGCTCTTAATGGATAAACAAAGCACAGGCTGCACACTTGTTACGAGTTGAAACAACTCCATAGCTGTGGGCACCAAAAAGTTATTAGATTGCAGTTTTGCTTATTTTATTCCTTTTCTAAAGCTTTTCAAAAACGAGAAACAAAACAAAAAAAACCCCTTTCTCAAAGACATTTTTACTTTTTGCTTTAAAAGAACATCTATTACAAATACGTGAAGAGAGAAAACACAGAGAAACAGGTGCAAGTGGTAAAACAGAAAATTTTAGGAATGAAAGTGGTCTATCATCATGACCAAAGAGAAGCCACACAGTGGGGACACCTTGAATCTTGAACCTGTGTTGTACTCTCTACTTCCTCCCACCTTCTGGGGTCACAGAGCATTCTGGGTCCATCCAATTAAGTCAGTGAAGCAGAAGATCTGGGCTCTTACACCCATTTTCTCTGGCTTCAGGTACTTAAACTTGTGCCAGTTTCCACACCCCTAAAATGAAAAATTGTATTTAAATGCCTACAAAACACCTTCTAGAGCATATACTATTATCATCGATTTTTTATTAAACCAGGAACTAAAATTTGCTGATCAACAGTCATTGAGTACATTATCAACCTTCTAATACCGTCAATCTTATATTATTTGGTGGTCAGCAGACTGTGTATCACTTCAGTAGGTATTTAACATAACAGAGTTTATACGATCAGGCTGTGGAACAGCATGCAAGCACTAAGAATTCCTTCTAGGCCTAAAGTTAGAGACTCTGAGGGTCCTCTATGCTGTGCGCGCACTGCACTGGTAAAAGGTTGAAGGTCAGAATGCTTAACAAAGTTATGAAACATGTTGATTGTCCCACCCCTGGTTTTAATATCCACCTCTTGTTAAGCTATAATATACGACTCAAACACTCTGTAGCACAATAAAGAGGAGAGAGAATGGGAAAGTGGATAGTCGAGTATTTCTCACTAGGGAAACAGATACCCAAATATTAGGATTCCTTATTGGCTAACACATTTTTACTTTAGCTAATTGCTTCTTTTTATCTGCAACTGGCCAAGCTCATTAGCAAAAACGTGTTCAAGGAATAGATTCAAGAAGGAAGAACTGACAGAATAGAACTGACACTTAACAGCCATTACTTGTATTTCATGTACCAGCTCTGGTACTGTGTAAAACCTGATACTTACTTATATCTCAGCACTGAATATGCTGAGAATCAAACTCGTCCTCACGTTTACACAGCTTGTCAAGTAGTGTTTTGGTCTACTAGTTTATATCAAAAAATGTAAGTAGCAACAACACATGAAGAAAACCACCATGTGATGCTTTCTAAGCAATGACCATGTGATTCACAATATGTTAAGGACCACAGGAAATACTAGACGTAAGAAAATTTCATCAATATAGCCAGGAAAAGTCAGTTGCCTGCTAAATAGTGCAGTCCAACTCATGTCGTTTTATTTGGTTAAACTGAGACAAAGAAATAAAAAAAAAAAAACACTGGGTGGCAAATTTGGGTCTCAGATCACAAAATTAGAGGTACAGATTAAAAAAACAACAGGACCACTAAACTCAGGAACACGACAAGGCTGTCCACTCTCGCCATACCTCTTCAATATAGTGCTTAAAGTTCTAGCAATAGCAATAAGACAGCATAACGGGATCAAGGGGATTCAAATTGGAAAGGAAGAAGTTAAACTTTCGTTATTTGCAGATGACATGATAGTGTACATAAGCGACCCCCAAAACTCCACCAAAGAACTTTTACACCTGATAAACAGCTTTAGCAATGTGGCAGGATACAAGATCAACTCCAAAAAATCAGTCGCCCTCTTATACACAAAGGATATGGAAACAGAGAGGGAAATCAGAGAAGCTTCACCTTTCACGATAGCCACAAACAGCATAAAATATCTTGGG
>NW_004949102.1:5255680-5277189 GCF_000317375.1 Microtus ochrogaster | reverse complement strand
GTGGGAGCTTAGCCAGTTTGGATGTTCACCTTCCTAGACATGGACGGAGGGGGGAGGACCTTGGACTTTCCACAGAGCAGGGAACCCTGACTGCTCTTTGGACTGGAGAGGGAGAGGGAGAGGAGTGGGGGGAGGGGAAGAAGGGTAGGAGGAGGGGGAGGGAAGTAGGAGGCTGGGAGGAGGCTGAAACTTTTTTTTCCTTTTCTCAATAAAATAAAAAAAAGACAAAAAAAAACAACAGGAATAAACACTAATGCCACATGAATTAGATGGATTTAAAGAGCATATCCTTGGATGATGTAGAATGGTCAAAGCTAAAAGCCAAATAGCCAAGGAGATAGTTAAAATTTCTTTTAATTCTTCTAATTAAGGTGGCCATTAAAAAAAAGCAATAAGGAGAGAAGTTAAATGTAGATATAATAGAATAGAGAACCAAAGAACAGTTTTAAACTTTACCTTAAAAAGGATGACTTCAGGAGACTGAGGCAGGAGATTCACAGGTTCACAATGAGCCTGTTTTAGCAAAACCAACAATTAAATTAACAAACAAATAAAATTGGATTGCTAATGGTGCCACGTCCTCTAAAAGACTAGATTCTAGAACTTCGATAGAGGGACACAGCGTGGAAAGAAAGGGTATGAACTCTGCACGGTAGGAAGAAGGAGAAGATGAGAACACTGGCATGAGGAAGCCAGGGTGGTGAAGATACGTTCCTGACAAGCCTGCATTTGCTCCCTAAAGGAAGACGTGAGATGTTGTGAGTAAAGGGAGATGTGACTGAGCAGAGGGTTTGACTGAAACTATTATGGAAACCTCAACTAGTGGTTGTAGTGAAATAAAAGCATGAAAATAGCATATATTGAAAATTGACCTGATAGTGTTATACAGTTAGAACTGGAAAGGGGCAGGGCCTGTGGTACCAAGGGCCTGTCGAAAAAACTGCTGTGTTCATTTATATTTGATCTGTCAGGTGTGCATAGTAAAGTAGTGACAGAAAAGAGCTGGTGACGGAACACTTTATTACATAAACTCACCACCTTCATGATAAAAATGGTTCTCCATAACACCCTTAGGTTCAAAACACCAGGACTAAACGGTTCCTAGATAGAGAGACAAAGCTACAAATGAGGAAGCTCGTAGCTTTTAGACTTCCCTATCTAAAATGCTTTTAACTCAATTTGCCAATCTAAACATTTATAAGTCAACCCACAAATCCATTAAATTGGAAAGACCATGACTCGATAACACACACCTGGAACTATTTCTTCAACAAGCAAGCAGTCACTGGTTT
This sequence comes from Microtus ochrogaster, assembly GCF_000317375.1. Lineage (NCBI taxonomy): Eukaryota > Metazoa > Chordata > Mammalia > Rodentia > Cricetidae > Microtus > Microtus ochrogaster. The sequence continues at coordinate 5,275,897 of NW_004949102.1, read as the reverse complement.
TGCCAGCTGTCTGAGAATATCTCAGAAAGCCCTTTTCTAAGTGCTCATCTTCTCCCCAAGATCAGCGCATCCTGGACTGACAGGAAGAAGGAGAAAACAACCATGAGGGCTGTATAACCGGGGTGTAGTATACAGTCTGGGGTGTGCTTTAATAAGCTGCACAGATGACTTTGGTGGCACATCTGAGGCTGGAACCATTTTTAATAAGCATTAGTATTAGCATGTTGGCCTTGAGAAGTGAGCAGTACACACAAATGGAAATGAAAAGCGGGTGTGTGCTAAGCTGAGCAAAGAGGAATAAAAAGCTGATGATCAGCAGCACACAAAGGTAAGTAGAACTCTGATTTAGTGAAATATAGCAGGAATACCATTTGTGGAGGGAAAAATCTGTTGGATCAGGACTGCCCCCTGGGAGAATGCAAAGCCAAAGGGTTTAACCTAATGGTTATTATTTTAAATCTTGAATAAAAGCCAGAGTAAACATGTCCAGTTTCTGCTTTTCATTTTGTCTGTAAAGTTCTTTTCTCAGGATTGACAACAGTGTTTTTGTTATCTGTTCAGCATCTTTCTTTGAAGAGAGATTCTAATAACACAATGCTAGAAGCCCAACTTCCCTAACCAGTTTGGACCTTCTTACCAAAACAGAAAAAGCCCATCTGAAATTCCTTATAGAGAGGATGAAAATGCCCTTAAACTGGAAGAGCCAGGACTAAGAACATGCAGACCAGGGAGAAACCCCAGAGATCAAGCTCAGTGTCTGTGTCCTCAGAGGTCCTCTCTCACCAGACCCCTGCCTGACCACTACTCTGGGCAGAAGCTCATTCCCCGCAGACTGAACACTGCCAGGAAGATGACCATTCTCTACCACAGTTCCCAGAATTATCACAACAGATTGCCTAATCTTCTACATTTAATAAATACACGTGGTTATCCATTCAAACCTCATCAAAATTGGTCTTCCCACACTGCTGGTGTGGGAATTGACCCCTCAATACCTTGTATTTTACCAATGAAAACTACCCATTTGACTCAAGACTGGGAATGAGGCTGTTCCAGGTGCATTTGAAAAGGAATGTACTGAAAATAAAGAAGAAATTATCTCAATTTGATCAGCAAAACTTACTGTGCAGGGAGGCAATTATGAGATCACACCAAAAATCCCAATGGTATACAAAGGAAAAAGCAAGTCAACTCAGTTATCAAGAGAAACAAAAAGGAGAAAGATCCTAGAAAGAGATAAGGAAAAATCAAATGAGTAGTGCCAAAGTGAAAGAATTCTAGCAGGGGAGACTCCATGTTCTGTGTAGAAAGTTGCTGGTAGCCATTAACAAAGAATAAAGAAATAGATACAGAGAAAAACAAGAACATTCTTGTAGGACCACAGAAAGAGGTGGCTAGCCTAGAAATGGTTTAAACAAGCCAAGTTTCTGGTAGGGTCCAGGTAAGAAACCACAAGAAAATGTATGTGCATATAGAGCAATTCTAGATTTCTTTAAGGAAAAAGATCAGACATAGTGGTACAAACTTTAATTCTAGCGCTTGGAAGACAGAGGCAGGTGGATTTCCCAGTAAGTGGTCAGCCCAGTAACAGTTCCAGAATAGTCAGAGCTACAGAAAAACCCTGTTTCCAAAACCAAAAAATATAAAGTCGAGGTGAAGCTTTTTCTTTATCCTGAAATATCTCTTTATAATATTTATTAATCTACAAAGGTTTTCATTTAAGGCATTGCATTCAGTTTTACTCATGCCAAAGCATATGTCTATGATAGAAGAGACGGTTTTCTTTTAGTTTCTCTACCTACAAAATGATCTACAGGTGCATGCCAATATCTCCCCAAGTCGCCAAACAGTGGTTGGTAAATTCAATGCCTGCTTCAATAATCAGTTTCTTGGAGCACAGCCATGCCTGTGTGTTTGTGTACTGACTGTGGCAGAGTTACAGAGGTGCACTGGAGACCATATGACTCTCAGAGCTGAAAATGTTTACTATTTGATCCTTTATGCAAAAAGTGTGCAGCCTCTACCTTACATCACGGCTCTTAAAACTGACTGTAAGAGTTTACTTCCAGAACACTACTCTTACAATTAGGAGGCCACACTGTAAGAACGACTGTTATACTGAGGTGTGTAGGGGGTTCAGGGTATGGGGGAAGCACAGGCTTCAAGCGATCTTCATATAGTTCCTCTGAAGCAGTCTCAGGCTGATTCATGTACTCCAAGCAACTGAAGAAGTCCTTGAAAAACAGTAGCCTCTACGAAAACTCAGGATAAAGGAGACTTCCTCTCTCCTGGAATAATTTTCTGGGGGGCGGGGGGGGGGGGGAGAACCTGTCATTTATTCAGGCTACTAAAACTGGCCAAAGACACCACGGTAAATAAGCCTGCACATCTTTTCCAAAGAACACTCACAGCGCTTCCATTAGGAGGAAAGAGAGCAACCAACACTGTCATCTCTGCTTTTAGCAGCAGCAGGACATCCAGCAAGAAGCTGTGTGGAACACTGGACTTGCTGAGCAATGTTACCTCCTGAAGCTTCTATGAGGAAAAAATGAATGGCTATATTTAGATCCTGCCTGGCCCATAGGAAGCCTGGTGTGTGTTAGGGATCACTGCTGTTGCTGTTAATTTTCATTATTATTAACACTGTCTTGGTTGTGTTGCTCTTGTTTCACTCAGTGTCTGTGGAAGAGGCAGGGGTGACGATGGACGCAGAGTGGACAGTCTTGGAAGTATATTCCAACTGTAAAATTCTATAAATTAGATAAAAGGAGTTCAAAGACAGATATCATGGTGCATGTTCTCACAGAAGGCACCTTTCAGAGAGAGGATGAAGAGGCAAACCGCGATTTCACAAGGCCAGAGAACTGTCTAGAAGATGAAGCTGTCAGAACGGTCCTGGGAAGAGGTCACCCTGAGCTGATGGAGATATCATGGTCACCTCATAGCAGCAGAGCACGGCCTTGGGAGCACATCCTTCCATCCGCAACAGAGTCAATCACACATGTCACTGCAGAGGCAAGATTCATGGCCCCGGCAACAGGCCAGTGTTATTCAATATGCATGAAATCAAAGTTTTCATCATTTCCAGTGGTCAAAGGCCATTGAGTGTTAAATCCCAGAATACCAGGATTAATGAAAGAGTCATTAAAGACCCAGCACTAAATCACTTCTGTAGCCAATGCTCAGAGTGATGTCTATAATACATTATAAGGCTGATTAAAAAGAAACAAGATCCAATTTAGAAATAAATTACCTGATCTTTTTAAAACACTTTGGAAGCTATCACAGCAATTTTGTTATTATAAGAGAAAGAGATGGTCGGCAAAAGAAGTTATGTCAGTAATGGGGACTCATCATCCTAAAATCACTGGGCAATAACTTCCAAAGACATACTAGCAGAGTCAGAAGAGTTCTAAAAACTGTTCAAATTTGACTTCTGCCTTTGACTTTGTCATTTTTGGGCTGAAGGTCACTAACACCTATGGTCCAGAAAACACAGGCTTGGGTTCAGTACATTTTAGAGTAATTAGAATTTGGTTATAGATCTGTTTCACTGCATAATGATGCCAATCTCCATTGCAGGCTTTCCGAGTCGCTATGAAGAGAGAAACAGAACTTCTACCCAGGGAATAAAGCCAAAGGAAGCTGCAGGTAGGGCTGGAAGGAAGGACAGTCACATCTGGTGACCCTTACAATCTTCAAATTCACACTGAACACCTAAAGGTAGGCATAATCTATCTATGTATTCCCGTTACCAAATTTCTTGACTGAAAAAAAAAATCACGGAACCACAGAGTTCTATCTACTGTTTTAGGTTACACTTTTTAAAGGTATTTGTTCTCAGACAGGCTATGGGTAAGGTTTTAGAGATGCTACACCTTTAATCCCAGCACTCTTGAGGCAGAGGGAGATGGATCTCCCTGAGGTCAAGGCCAATCTACAAAAGCTAACTCTAGGAAAGGCTCAAAACTATAGAGAAACCCAGTCTTGAATCCCACCCCCCCAAAAAAGAAATACTGTTAATCCAGTGGATCCAAACAAAAATTGGCAACGCATTCAGCCCTCTGTATGTGTGGCTTCCACACCTATGAAGTCCACTAACTTCTATTCAGAAAACATAACAATAATGCTTACAATGTATATACAGACTTCATTCCTTGCCATTATGACTTCAACAGTACAATATAACAACTACTTACATGGAACCCATTGATTCCATGTTATTAGGTATTCCAGTTGTTATTAGGTATCATACTCAACCAGAGAAGATCAAGTACATGGAATTATATGTGCAGGTTATATGCAAATACTGAACATGTATGGATCTGGGTATCTACAGGGGTCCTGGAATAAAGGCTCTGTAGATACTGAGAGACAACAGTGCTAGGCTTGACAATCCTCTCTGCCAATAATAAAGAATGAGATTATATTTCTCCTTAAAAAGATACCTTGAAGGCCTTGCTAAGGTCAAGTGATCTAATTCTAAAATCTGTGTTATATCACCATAAACGGTGTTCAAACTATCTGACCCCAGATAGTTTGTTCTATCTGTTCTTGGTATGCTGGCTGAAAGGCCATTTACAAATAGGAAGGCAGAACAGAAAGCAGTCAGAGTTATAAATGGGGTTATATCTAGAAGGGCATCAACATAAAACAGCAAATCTACTCCAGGATATTAGTTGGACTGAAGACTGCCAAATAGTCATGCTTTAGTCATCAAAACACACATTATTAATTTCAGACACATCAGTTTCTACCCAAAATAGAATATAATAAACTATTCTTCAAGGATATTTTATTACAGGCGTAAAATGAAGTAATGTTTACAAATGATATTTACTGAGCCTGATACACGGATAAATGACACTTCAATTTGAAAGGTGTTTATTATTTGGAGATGCAGTTTGAGCTAATTATCAACAGAGTCAACAAATGAGGTTAAGACCAATATAACCTAGTTTCTGTTGAAGAGAAAATTTCACAATACTACATCGATAACTAACCATTCAAAATAAGTAAGTAAATAAATAAATCTGAATTCAATGACCAGTCAAAAAGTAGGGCTAAAAGGAACCTTATAAGGTCCAACCAAACTACACTACTGTTCTCTGCGGAATGCATATTAACCATAGTCATAATGGCAGGATAATGGCAACAAGATCATGGAGGCAATTAGGTAGAAATCACTAAGAGGGCAGTATGCAGTGACAAATGCCTTTAAACTCAGGGCTGCAGAAGCAGAGGTAGGCAGATGGATTCCAGGCCAGTCAGAGCTAGTTAGTGAGAGCCCTTCTCAAAGAAAACACGAGATAACTGGTTGGGATCATCTGAGTGCACTCACAAAGGGCAGACACCTTGGCAGACTTGTAAATCCCCACTCTCAGGTAGGATAGCCACTTTATGGCTATGTCACAGGGTATGGCTGAATTATCAAAGAAAAAGTCATGGCTAGATGCTAAAAAACAACAAAAACCCACTTTGTGGCCGCTGCTTCTCTCACCCATAAGCAGCAGTGACCATACCCCCTTTCCCAGTCTTAGCCAGCTGGGAAGAAACACAGGATGGAAGCAGAGTATCAGCAGTGCCATAAAGTATCCCATCCTGAGCTGGAGGCAGATCTAGCTGTCACCAACTCATCTCTAAACTGCGCTGAGATCGTGTACTTTCTAAACAGAGTTTGAATAGGAGAAATCAATCAAATCAGAGAAGGCTGTGCTTAGACACAGGAAGTGATAGAATGAACGTCTGTAAAGGCTTTCATTCAATTTTTTTTCCTACTGCTCTGCTGATTTGGGAGCCTGATGTTTCCTCCATATGCGTCCTTCTTGACTCAATGTGAGCTCTGTTCCAGACCAACAGAGTAAAATCTATAGGCCTGAAATCACTATTTTAAAAACCTAAGCTTTAGTACTTACTTAAATTGGGGGCATGTTGCATTGTTTTTTCCAAGTGTTTCACAAGATTCTAAATAAGTTTTGTGAAAAACAGTAGAATTCTTTTTCTAAAAAAAAAAAATACTCAATTTCTTAAGAAATGAAGGGCTAAGAAAGACTGAGTACAATCTAGTCCTAGTACATGTGCCCACCTCCCCAATCATAAAGTTGCCAGTGCACATGATCTTCAGAAAGTAGCAGAATCCAAGAAGTATAAGTAGGAACAGACCAAATGTTGTTAACTGTTTCAGAAACAGCAACTTATCCTTGCAGCTTCTATTTAGGTTGGAAGACAGTAGGGAATTAGTTGGGTATAGCAACCAAGGAGAAGATCCCTCATCTCTTGTCTCTTCACAACAGAACTTGCCAGTTGCTATATTGCAGTTCTTGGGCAGCTGGGCTGAAAAGAGCCCCCTCCCAAGTGTACATATTACTAGGTAGGGAAGGGGAGCTCTCTGCCTCTCTGAACAACAGGGACAAATAACTCATGACCATTCTGACAAAACCAGGCCTATGTATCTAGTTTATTATTAGCCTGACATTAAACACCACTTAAAAACAAAACAAAACCACACGCCCACACAAACACATACCCCAAGATGGAAAATTACACAATGCCATCTGGAATGATCTGCTCTGACAAAGAAAGCAGAACCTACCTGCCAGACCTAGTAAGTCCAAAATAGGGACAGGACAATCTCAGTCTCCTTCACATTCCTTTTGATGTGCAATCTAAACAATAGTTTAGATTCTAGAAGGCTGTCACTCTGTTCAGAGAATACTAAGCCATGACTAGCTGAAATGGAACTCTGTTCTACTGAACCCAATCATTTTTGAAAAGATAGAACAAAATTGTTTTGGCACAAAACGGTTCTCAGGGAGAAAGCTCAAATTAAGTTTTTGTCTTATTTGGATGGTGGGGGACACGACAGAATTCTCCACCCTGGCCCGTTACAGTTCATGGCCACAGACCAGTCAGTTGGCACAGGAACGGTGTGGGGGGGGTGCTTTTGTTCCCCAGAATTTATTAGTACCTGGACCAAATCCAAGGTCTACCGTATTGAGGCCTAAAATGTGGCAGCTGTTGGAGACGTTCACTTCTATACAAAGTCTAGAAGTCTGTAATTAAGAGTTCTAGAAATAAGAGCCAGTGAAACCTAACTATACATGGAAACAAAACTGTGTGTGTGGGGGGGGGGGAGTCAAGAGTTTTCCTAAGAATTGAAAAACAGAATTTTCTGTTTTGCTTAGTGAGTCATCTTTCTAATATAAATGATATCTGAGCCCAAACAAGAGGTTAAGAACTTTAAAACATACTAATCTTTCCTTCCTGTGGGGGATGAGGTGGGGGGGGGGGATAACTTGGTTTCCTGCTTTGAAATACAATAAGCAAGTAAGGAAACTCTGGTGAACCTTCTCTTGGTCTGATGTATCCACAACTGGAGCCTGCAAAGCGACACATGAGGGAACACACACCTCTCAGAAAGGGAAGGTTCTGAGAGCACAGTGTTGGCAAAGTGCAGTGCAATACTTCTTGCTTTAAAAAGACAAAGGATGTTGCCAATGCCAAGATGATACTTTTTTTTTTTTAAGGAGGAGGATGGCATGAGGTCTGTAAAAAGCTCCCCTTGCTTCCGACAGCTGATAAATCACAATTTCAATACAATGGAGGCACAAATTAGAGCAACCAGTTTGTTGACTATTTATTTGTAAGCAGATGTATCAGAAACCCAAAAGGCTCTATGTGAAACCCACAGTAACATGTAGATAGCAGCCTCAAACTCCTTCACCAAGCCACTGCTCTTAAACAGCTACAAATCATACCATAACCTTATCTCTGAGGCCCTGGCTAAATCTCTTTAAATTTGACATCTTTCCATAATTTAAATTCATTTTTACTTAAGGCAAAAATGTTCATAAAAACAACAAGGAAAAGAAAGCTATTTTAGAGGGTGCCAAACTTCTATTACATTAAATTGGTGGCCTTCCATTTTCACCACTTCACAAACAGATGTAGCCGGCAGGTGCCTGGTCCACCAGCTTAGAGCAAGCACAGGAAGAAGACGCTGCATACTAGTGTTGATTCCACGGCATCTGGTACAATTAACTACTAGTCATGGTGCATGAAGTTTCTTGAAATGGTGAGAATGGCACAGACACTACTCGACATTTATGCAAGAACTTGGCAATCAATACTGTCTTGTGTGAACAAAGAACTCTACCATCAACACGATGGTAAAAATCTACACCATAACTCAATGGGACATGAGTTTTGTTTGGTCATTCTTTGGGGGCGGGGCAGAGGGTGGCAGGTGTTGGGGGAAAGAGTGTAAGATTTGAACCTAGTATCTTAAATATTCTAGCCAAAGAAATGTTCAACCAATAAGCACTCAGGTCAGGCAACATGCTATATGAATGTTTCGGTTAATTAGTTAGAGAATATTTTCTGTGGTTGAGCTCATTTGAATGTAATAAACAATAAAAAGATAGCATATAAAACATGAAAGAAAATTTGCAGTAAATGAGGACTATCTAAGAAAAGGAAATGGTTAGAAATAGAGAGAAGGGAAACAAGAAGAGGCGTTAGGTCCACAGGGACTGGCTGGGTGGAGACTGGTAGGCTGAACATCTCTAAGAGCAGTGTGAGGCACACCACTAATGTCTCTAACGTGCAGACACTAAGCTGAGACCAAGATTATACAGCTATCTATTAGTAAAATTGGAGGTTTTACTTCATGTCTGTTTACTTACAAACTCCACTCCGAGTGTGGGCTACAAAATCTGAGGGACACAAAAGAATTTGTCTTAGAGCCAAGCAATGGTGGCGCACACCTTTAATCCCAGGGGGCAGCTTTAAACTCAGGGGGTAGCTGCAGTGGATCTCTGAGTTCAAGGTCAGCCTGGTCTACAGACCAAGTGCCAGGTCAGGCTCCAAATCTATACAAAGAAAGCCTTTCGCAAAAAAACCTAAGAATTTGTCTTAGACTACATCTAAATAAACACTTTGTTTCTACTTTTAACCTTTTTGAAAATGTCTGTACAATTTCTATTGCTTTTTAAGAGACCATTCAGCATGAACTGCAGCCAATCTCTTAAGTATCAACATAACTGGGAGATAGAAAAATCTGTAAAAACTCTATCACTATTTCCTTTAACACTTTATAACTGTGCCAACTACAGGAATTATAAACACTAAAGGATTGAAAATGATGTAAAGAACCTAGAAATTTTGGATATTGGTAACCATGTCAAATGTCCCTTCTAACTGCATCAAGTGCACTAGCCAAAGAAATAAAGAAGGAATGCTTGAAGGAGGTCAGAATGGACAGACTAAAAACTATGCCCACCATCTGTCCTTTACAAGGCTCCGACAAAATAAGGCAAAGGTCAACACAGAAAAAGAACAAAGCTCTCATGATGATGGCTATGAAGAATGCATGTTAAGCGCACAGCGGGAAATACGTGCAGATCCTGAAAGATGGGAAGCAGAAGGGATCAGATTGGTGAAGAAATGGCAGCATGATCACTAAGAAGACAGAAAACTTGGAGCATATAGAGGAAGCTCTGAGGACACAATCAAAGCATTCATTATGAGCCCCAGTCAAAATAGCTGCCTGCACAGATGGAGCACTCCCAGGTCTCCCTGAATCTCACAGAATCACTGTCTGGTCTGACACCTGGAAAAAAACCTCACCAAATACATTTATGAGCAGGCATGTTATAGGCATGTCTGCTGTCCCAGACTTGTTATGTATAATCCCAAAAATATGAGTTGTTTGCAGAAAATATCTTAAAAGGCCCATGAAAAAAAAAAGGGCTATGGATATTCCACTGAAGGCCCATGGATCTTTGTAGACCAATGACTTACAAAAAAGTGCATTAATAAAATTATGTACAACATTGAATATCTACTGGCAGAGTGGCTTTAAGTTCTTTGGGTTATCTTGTCTCATCCTTCTGGATAAGATTTGAAGAAAGAGGTGCTTTGGAAACAAACCACTTTAATCACAATATAAAAACCAACACCAAGTAAAGTCTTTGCCATTCCACTAGTCCACTGTTCTCACGTGGAAGAGTTCACCTTCGCAGATTTGTGTCCTACACTGTCACCTTGCTACAGAGGACACCCATAAGACAGAAGAACGTAGAAAGGTTTTAGAAGCCACTAAAGATCTAATACCTTATATGAAAAGAAGCTGAATTGTAGAATCCTCAATTGAGAGCTCTAGATTTGGTAGCCACTCTTCATTACTCCACAAGTGTCCTTTAAAGGTGAGAATACCCTTTAAACAAATGTGACTTCCAATTCTATACGAAAGCCAATGCAGACAATAGGAAATGTAACTTTGGAACAACCAGATAACTTGTGTGGCCTGGATGTCTGAGGGACTTCGCACAACTCTTCGTAGACAGTTCTGTCCTGGGAAGTACATAAAAAAACTCCCTCACAGAACCATGTAGGCCATGACAACTTGACTGAGTTCAGTGATTTCTTGCTCTGGACCTGATACTGAAGAAACACCCTAGAAGGAAGGCTGCCTCTGATACAGTTGACCATTTCCCACCTGACATGGTCTGGGGTGCAGTACTGCGATAAGGAGGAGAATATCATCAACTATGAAGAATCTGCCCTTCTCCATAAATATGCCAAAATACCCAATCACAGAGGAAACAGATACCTCTGATAACAGAAACAGGTGTTCATTCTTTTAAATACTATTCAGAGACTATAAAGAAAACTATATTTATAAACTAGAAAGATGGTACTATAATGGTACATTTAAATAGAAATTAAAGCTGAAGCAAAACAAAATAAAGTGGGCTGTACTGAAATTGTACAAATTTTATGAGAGTTGGCAACCATTCTGGCTTAATATATAGTTATGATGTCTAACATGGTGCACAGAATATAACAAGCACTCTATAAATACATGAAAAATAAACTATGGGTAACTAAATGGATAAACAAGTATAATGAATGAATAAGCAAAAAAGTGAAAGTAAGTCAACTATGTGTGATTAGCTGGTCAAATAAGATACCTGAAAGATTTAGCTGAAGGCCTCTCTTCTGTTATTGAAGAAAACTATAAAGGAAGATCTTTAGAAAAAGCCATGGCAAAAGGTCAACTATGAGTAAAATTTACAGAAGTAAAGAAGAGAGTCAAACAGGGAGAAACTAATCCAAGATATAGGTTAAAAAAAAAAGTATGGTGCTGTATGCACATGTATTTCTAGCACTAAGGAGGTCAAGGAAGGTAGATCTTGAATTCAAGGCCAGCCTAGCAGGGGGCTGTCTCAAAAATAAATAACATCACTTCTGTTTCGGGGGGGAGGGGGAGATTCTTCACAAATTTGGCAAAGACAACTGAATGAGACTCCTAGGACAGAGAGGGCCAGAGTAAACAAGCACCACAGGGAGCAGAAACCGGGAACAAATAACAAATCCAGCCCTGGGAGCCAACACTGTTGAGTCCCAGAACACTGGCGGATCAGGACTGAGACAGCGACCAGATCCAGTCAGTGATCTCCACCACAACAGGGCTCCTGCAGGAGGAGATCCAGACCAAGACTTACAGAAACAAATCAAAGCCAGCAGCCTAGGCCAAAGTAGGCCTGAGACAGTAAACTCCAAGGGAGCAGACAAAGCATAGGAGCACTGAGCAACCTCCAGGAACAAGAGTAACCAACGGGGTAACTAGAACTGTGACACTGACAGTACAACAAGGAACAACAATCTGAGCTTTGGATTCACTGGCACCTAGAAGATTATCAGACTCTTAGACAGCCCCAACCACACCTATTGAGGAAAAGTTGAGTAGAAAAGGTAAGATCACATGCTACACCACAAACAGCAAAACAATACCAGTAAAACCTAAAGGCCCTACAAAAGTAAGACCTGAACAGCCACATATGGATGAACCAGAAGAAAATGATCTAAAAAATAACCTCAAGAGAATTCTTAAAGATGAAAAGAGAAATTACCTTAAAGAAATGGAGGGAAAAACAAACGAAAAAAATGGAAGATATCAGCAAAACACTTAAAGAAAACTAAGAAAAAAATCAAACACATAAAAGATACTATTGAGGGCATTTAATCTGAGATAGAAACAATAAAGAAAACACAAGCCAAAGGAATTATAGAAACAGAAATCATGAGAAAAAGATCGGGAACCACAAATGCAAACATGAACAGCAGAATACAAGAAATGGGAGAGAGAATCTCAAACACTTAAGATACAATAGAGAAAATAGACTCATCAGTTAAAGAAACCATTAAATCTAACAAAAGCTTAACACAAAATACCCATGGAATATGAGACACCATAAAAAGGCCAAATCGTAGAATAATAGTTATAGAAATAGGAGAAGAAGTTCAACTCAAAGACACGGAAAATTTAACAAAATCATAGAAGAAAATTTTCCCTACCTAAAGAATGATATGCCTATGAAGATACAAGAACCTAACAAAACACCAAATAGACTGGATCCAAAAAAAAAAAAAAAAAGTCTTCTCAAAACACTAAACATAAAGACAGAATATTAAGAGCTGCAAAGGAAAAAGGCCAAGTAACATAATGGTAGACCTATCAGAATTACACCTGACTTCTCAGTGGAGACAATGAAAGCCAGAAGGTCATGGTCAAGCATTATGTAGACATTCAGAGATCAAGAATGCCAGTCCACACTACTATACACAGCAAAACTATCGATCACCATAGAAGGAGAAAACAAGATATTCCATGACAAATCTAGATTTCACCAATACCTAGCCATAAACCCAGCCCTACACAAAATACTAGATGCAAAACTAGAACCCTAGGAAGATGACTACACCAACAAAACAGAGATAATTGATGATCTCATTCCAACAAATCCCAAAGAAGAAAAAATGCACAAATTAACATCACCAACGATGAAAACTAAATTAACAGGAGATAGCAACCACTGGTTATTAATATCCCTTAATGTGAATGGACTCAACTCACCTATAAAAAGGCACAGGTTAACAGATTGGATACAAAAACAGAATCCATCCCTCTTCTGCGTACAAGAAAAGCATCTCAACTTCAAAGACAGACATAGTCTCAGAATAAAAGGTTGGGAAAAAATATACCAATCAAATGGACCTAAGAAACAAATGGGTGTTGCTATCCTATTATCTAAAAAAATAGACTTCAAGCTAAAATAAGTCAAATGATACAAAGAAGGACATTTCATATTTGTCACAGAACAATCAATCAAGAGAAAATTTCAATACTAAACATCTATGCCCCAAATACAAGGGCACGCTCATATGTCAAAGAAATACTGCTCAAGTTTAAATCATATATTAAAAACCACAAACTAATAGTGGGAGACTTCAGCACTCCCCTCCCACCACTAGACAAGTCAATCCAACAAATAAATGAACAGAGAAATAAGAGAACTAACAAATGTTATGACTCAAATGGACTTAACAGACATCTATAGAATATTCCATCCAAACAGAAAAGAATGTACCTTCTTCTCAGCACCTCATGAAACCTTCTCAAAAACTGACCACATATGCGGTAAAATTTAAAAAAAAAAAAAAACTCAAATCCAAAAAAATTGGAATAACCCAAGGTGCCTTATCAGATCTGCATGTTTTAAAACCAGAAGTCAACAGCAATACAAATTCAAGAAAACCCACAAACACATGGAAATTAAATAATGTTCACCTGAATCATCAATGAGTAAAGGAAGAAATAAAAAGGGGAAATTAAAGACTTCCTAAAATTCAGTGAAATGACCACACAAAATACCAAAATTTATGGGACAAAATAAAAACAGTGTTAAGAGGCAAGTTCACAGCACTAAATGCCTACATAAAGTAGCTGGAAAAATTCCATACTAGTGAATTAAAAGAACAAAAAGAAGCAAACTTACCTAAGAGAATTAGACGGAAGGAAATAATCAGATTGAGAACTAAAATCAACAAAATAGAAAGAGAACAATACAAATAATCAATGAGACAAAGTTGGTTCTTAGAGAAAATTAACAAAATAAACAAACTTTTATCCAAACTAACCAAAAGGAAGAAAGAGAATATCCAAATTAACAATATCAAAAATGAAACAGGGGACATAACAACAGACACGGAGGAAATACAGAGGATCATCAGGTCATATTTTGAAAACCTGTATTCCACAAAATCGCAAAACTTAAAGGAAATGAACAACATTCTGGATAAATATCACTTACCAAAATTAAATCAAGACCAGATAAACAAATTAAACAGACCTATAATTGCTGAAGAAATAGAAAACAGCCATCAAAAGTCTCCCAACCAAAAAAAGGCCAGGACCAGATGGTTTCAGCTCAGAATTCTACAAGACTTTCAAAGAAGAATTAATACCAATACTCCTCAGATTATTCCACACAATAGAAACAGAGGGAACATTGCCCAACTCTTTTTATGAGGCTACAATTACTCTGACACCCAAACCACAGAAAGACAATACTAAGAAAGAGAATTATAGACCAATCTCATTCATGAGCATTGATGCAAAAATACTCAATAAAATACTAGCAAATCGAATCCAAGAACATATCAGAACCATCATCCACCATGACCAAGTCGGCTTCATCCCAGAGATGCAGGGATTGTTCAACACACAAAAATCTGTCAACGTAATCAACCATATAAACAAGCTGAAAAATAAAAACCACATGATCATCTCATTAGATGCTGAAAAAGCATTTGACAAATACAACATCCCTTCATGATAAAGATCTTGGAGAGAACAGGGATATAAGGAACATACCTAAACATAATTAAGGCAATAAACAGCAAGCCAACAGCCAACATCAAACTAAATGGAAAGAAACTCCCAGCGAGATCTCCCATGCTCTTGGGTAGGCAGAATTAACATAGTATAGAAAGATCTCCCAACATCAAACTAAATGGAAAGAAACTCCCAGCGAGATCTCCCATGCTCTTGGGTAGGCAGAATTAACATAGTAAAAATTGCAATCTTACCAAAAACAATCTACATATTAAACGCAATGTCCATCAAAATCCCAGCAAAAAGACCTCGAAAAAATGGTACTCAACTTCATTTGGAAAAGCAAAAATCCCAGGATAGCCAAAACAATCCTGTACAATAAAAGAACTTCTGGAGGCATCACAATCCCTAACTCAAACTCTACTACAGAGCTACAGTATTGATAACAGCCTGGTATTGGCATAAAAGAACAGACAAGAAGACCAATGGAACTCAATAGAAGACCCGGATGTCAATCCACACATCTTCGAACACCTGATCTTTGATAAAGAAGCAAAAAAATATCAAATGGAAAAAAAGAAAGCATATTTAACAAGTGGTGCTGGCATAACTGGATAGCAACATGTAGGTTGAAAATAGACCCATATCTATCACCATGCACAAAACTAAAGTCCAAATGGATCAAAGACCTCAACATAAAGCCAGGCACACTGAACCTCACAGAAGAGAAAGTGGGAAGTACACTTGAAGACACTGGCACAGGGAACCACTTTCTAAATATAACCCCAGCAGCACAGACACTGAGAGAAATAATTAATAAATGGGACCTCCCGAAACTGAAAAGCTTCTGTAAAGCAAAGGACATGGCCAACAAGACAAAACGACAGCCTACAGAGAACTCTCGGAATCTAAAATGGCTGAAAGACACTTAAGGAAATGTTCAACATCCTTAGTCATCATAGAAATGCAAATTAAAACAACTATGAGATTCCTTTCCATCTTATACCTGTAAGAATGGCCAAGATCTACATGGAAAATAGAGAGTAGAAAAAGACAAGATCTCCTGAGTAAATTGGGAGCATGGGGACCTTGAGGTAGGATTGAAGTGGGGAGGGGAGAGGCAGGGAGGGAGGGGAGCAGAAAAAAATGTAGAACTCAATAAATATCAATAAAAAAATAAAAGGAAAAATAAATTTGGCAAAGCCAGTGAATACCCATCAGAAAAGCAGGGTGGAGTATACCTGCAACCTTATACCTAAGCTGAGGCAGAAGAGTCAAGAACACAGGGCCACCCTCCAGTAAACAGTAAAGTTTGAGGTCAGTCTGGGGAACCTTTCTCAGAAGAAGAAAGAAGAGCGGAGGGGTGAGGAGAAGGACAAATAGAAAGATAGCTCAGCCATTATAAACTACTCATCTTACAAAGGACCCGAGGGGGTCCCGACAACCACATTTAGCAGCTCCGGGAACTCAACCTCTAAAGGATCCAACAGCTTCTCTGGGATTCCACAAATACCTATATTCAAAAGTGCATATATTCAAATAATTAAAAATAAAACTGAATCTTAAGGTGCTAAAAGGATGGCTTAGTGGTTAAGGTTGCTCTGTCAAAATATCTGGGTTGGATTCCTGGCACCTATACGGTGCACTGGCTCATAATCATCCAGCCAATACTTATAGAGAATCTGATGCCCTCTTCTGGCTTCCACGGGTACCAGGCTCAAAAGTGCTGTCTAGATATACATGCAGGCAAGATACCCATACACATAAAGTTAAGTAAATAACACAAGCCTGATGGTCCTTAGGAGACAGCAGCCTCAACTACTCCCTTATTGGGCCTGCATTTATCAATATTCCAAGACAGTATTCTCCGAGAACAACTTCCTGATCTGAAGCAAAGCTTCGCTATCTCTTGAGCTCATGGAATGCTATGAGAAAAAAAAAAAGAGAGTTCTAAATCAACGCGAGAAATATTCAAGTGCACAGAAGCCAGGCAGCCCACTCAACTGCTGCTGTAAAGAGGAATCTAGGGAGAGAGAAACCTCTCACATGATGAGTGATCCACAGGTGCCATTATAAAAAGCCACACTGAGGATCCATAAAGCAATGAGGCTATCAAGTAATCAAAAACCGAAAGCTTTAAAGAAGCAAGACAAAATATTTGAATAAAAGAGACAGATTTGCCTGAAACTCAACACAATTTTCAAGTGAACTTGTGCCCCGCCATGTTCCTATAGTGCCTCATAGGGCACATCTCTTCAATGATTGCTGTACTTGAGCTATCAGAGGACAGAGTCACCTACTGTCTCAAGTGTTTTAACCACTTAATGACACACACAAACCAATGCAAGTCTCTCTATCGCTAAAAGGGAAAACTGCACAAATCAAGACGCCCATGCCTCCCGGAAAACAACCATCTCTTACAAATGCAGGTAGGGGTGGGGTCTGGTCAGAAAGAGAATGCTTTCATACCAGTTTAGTTTGAAAGTGAAATACTTCTGCTATGCTTTAGGAACTGAAAACTGAGGGGTAGATTGGCTAACAGAGACAGCTTCAAAGCTATGGAACCTGAGGCAGAAAAGCTGGAGATTGCACGATACTTATGCTTTTATTGTGACTGGGGAGGGAGGGACTAACCAGGATTAAAAGGGAATTATTCTAGCAGAGTGAGACAAGACAGCCCAACGCTTCAGTGGAACAGCTGGAACAAAACTCCCTGAAAATCAAAACCGAAGAAAAGCAAAAGTCAGCCTGTTTGCTTGCTAGTTCAGAAGTCTGACTCAAATGACTATAGGAAAGTCATTCTTTACTCGTCTGTAGAGATGGGCCCCTCCACCATTTCACCATTATGAAATGTGCCATACTCTGAGCAACATTGTGGAATGGCTCGGCTGACAACTGCTGAGACGGCTGTTTCCAGGGGTGAAGTTGGAAACCTGGTAAAATGGAGTGTGTAACTGTGTGAAGCTTGACCCTAATTTTATTTGTAGGTGAATTTTAATAGATTTTAATACAATATACAGAAAAAATATGAAATATAAGCTGGAAGATTTTTATGGATTTGCTAAATTGGAACTCAAAGTAATTGAGAAGTCCGGCACAGGGAAAGGTCACCCCAGAAAAATTTCACTTTTCAAGAAAGCACTGGCAAAAAGGAAAGAATGAGATTTTAATCACTGCAGCTAATTACATAGAGGACTAAATCACAAGAAGAGTTATTTAAGTGTCTTAAATACAATAAAAAGTAATTAACAGGAAGCGCCATCTTGACAGCTTCGCATCACAAACCAGGCCTGAAAAGATCAGCAAATCCCCAACTCGGGAGCTAGAGTATGAGAAAGAATCAAGGTTGATCTCTTTATTTTTTATTTAAACTGTTTTGATTAACAGATAACAGCTCTTGCCAACTCCACAGTGAAGTTAATCAAGAAAAAAAAATTAATCTATCAGAGGAATGATGAACCCTGTCTGCATCAATTCCTTAGATGGTTAGACACTGGGAGCTGCGCCTGGGTGACAACAGCAAGGACCTGGGAATCACATCCCTTCCATACGTCAAGGGAAAACCGTGAGGGTTTCACTGAGCCCTACTGAGAACACAGACAATTCACACATTTTGCATGTGTGGTACATCTAAAAGTTTCTTTTAAAATAACCCTCTGGGGGCTGGAGAGATGGCTCAACGGTTAAGAGCACTGACTGCTCTTCCAGAGGTCGTGAGTTCAATTCCCAGCAACCACATGGTGGCTCACAACCGTCTGTAATGAGATCTGGTGTCCTCTTCTGCCCTATAGGCAGGATAGTGTATAAATAAACAAACAAACAAACAAATAAATAAATAAATCTAAAAAAAAATAAAATAAAATCACCCTCTGCAAGACACCATCTCATCTGCCTCTCTCTTCCTACTCCCCTGGAATCACCAACTTCAAACGTGCTCTTCCCGTCAGGGGAGTTGCAACAACAGGAGAGCCATGAGGTGTGGAACAGGCCACATAGGCATGGCAGCCTGCAATCCTTTGGACAGGTCTCTCCTGCACTGCACACTAGCCTGACGAGCCTGCCTTCCAGAGAGGAAGTGCTTACTACAGAACGCCCTTAATATACCCACACAGCCCATGACCACAGCAAGGACAGGGCAGATGCTAGGGACAGGGACAGAGGCCCACTCTCAAAAACTTGGATTTGTTCAGTCATTTGCTTTGGTTCAAAGTCAAGTTTTTCCTGATGGTGCTTGTTATTTTAATTATACTTCTCAAAAAAATAACATTAAGCAATGGTATGTAACTACATAAGGAATAACTTTATGATTTTTAAAATGCCTGCAAAACAAGTAAGCCAGAGAACTGTAACAGAAAAAGGAAAAGAAACTTCGAAATTTCTATGGTTCTGTAATTAGTATTTTTAATTCCTCACTTCAGATGCTATTCTCTAGGATACCAAGTAAGTGCCCATGTTTCTTATGCACTGAAGATCTGAAAATACGGGCTCAGTGGGTACAGGTGCTGCTCAAGTCTTGACAGCTTGTTAGATTCCTGGAACCTAGATAGTAAAAAGAAGAGAAAGAACTCCTTCAAGGTGTCCTCTGCCCTCCACGTGGGCACTATGGCAGATTCATGCCCTACAACCCACATATCTGTACAAAGAAACCTAAGAAAATTGATAAAGCTTAGGTAAAATCCTCTTTTCTACACAGTTTTAAATAAGTAAGCATTAAATCAGAAAAAAGGGGTCTTAATACAAATTATTCCTAAATATGAGATAAACATTTGAATTTACTTATTAATAACTCGTTTTTCTACAATATTATTTTAGCTATTGTTTATTTTTCTTTTTTTACTAAAGGAAATTCAGGGATGAAAGGAGATAAGCAAAACCAAACCAGTGGAATATGGAACACAAAAACAAGTCTGGAAGTTCACCTGAGAACTAGGGAATCTATCATTATTATCAAGCTTCAAAAACAAGTAAAGGAGAAGACTCTCAATTACTCTCCTGACTAGAACAAACAAACCTGATGGCTTACCCTAAAAGCCTATCTGGCGCATGTGCGTGTGTGTGCTCGTGCAAACACACACCTGTAGTTACCCAGGGAACAAAACATGCAAGTACTTCTAGGTATGCATCCTGAAGGGACACGAACAGCATTACAGTTAACAAATCAGTCAACAAATCCCTGTGCTTTGTGTCTGCTGGCTACTGGAGCTCTGACAAAAAAAAATAAGAGGAGACAAAATTCCTAGGGAATGATAGCTTCAACAATATTGGTAACCTCTAATATCAAGACTATATCAAGTCTCTCTTTTCCAAATAAACCAAGTACAGAATACAAAAGAAATGCAAAGAACTCAATAGCCAAAAAGCAAGTGATTGAACTTCGAAATAGGCAAATCACTGGAATAGAAATTTCTCAAAAGAAAGCATACAAATGACCATATTAGAACATAGTCACTGGGCGGTGGTGGCGCACGCCTTTAATCCCAGCACTCGGGAGGCAGAGGCAGGCGGATCTCTGTGAGTTCGAGACCAGCCTGGTCTAC
>NW_004949102.1:5251934-5255580 GCF_000317375.1 Microtus ochrogaster | reverse complement strand
AAAAAAAAAAAAAAAAAAAAAAAAAAAAAAGAAGGAAGAACATAGTCACTGTCACTAGTGACGGGGCATATAAAAAAAAGTGGCCTGAAAGGACAGTGAGGTGTCACCTCTATCCAGTCATGGTCCGAACAGTAACAAGTCACGAAGGCTGTCTGCAGAAAGGAGATCTCAAGCACGATTTGTGGGACTGTAAACAGCACAGCCATTATAGAAATACTAGGGAAGTAACTCTCTCTCATTCCACCTAGTGAATCCATATTTGGTGGACTATTAAATAAAAACCTGAACAGAATGACTAAGTGATAAAATAAACTTGAACCTGAAGGTCTGAGTTACGGGGCAAAGCCACAACCCTTTTCCTAATGTGAAAATACATTAAAGTTGGCTGTCCCAGATTATCCTAAAAATTAAAGAAACCCAAAAGTCAGTTAATGAAGGAATTCAAATGAGGTCATGTTGGCGTCACCCCCAAGGCATAAATAAATATTAAAACAACCAACTACAGTTGGTTGTCAAGTATCTGATTTTTGGCACTATAAATTGATTTTTAAATATACTTTTGTGGTATGTATGTAAGACAATCAACTCTGATGAAGTGTTAAACGTTGGTGGAGGCCATCTGCCAAAAATAAAGATGCATGTTTGTACAGACATGAAACTGTTTCCCAAGAACTAGAGAGCAGGCGCAGCAATCTATGGAAACAGCTACTGTTTTCTCCAGTCAATTCTAATACAGGTTACTAATCTCCAGCATTTTCCAATACAAAAACATACACTCAGTTTGAAAGAACTGGTGATAAATTGATAATAAATACAAGATAGATAGAGTGACGACCAAAACATGACCTAGTTTTCCACATTTCAAAATAGTATCTGATCAGTCAGAAGCTGACACAGGAGTGGGAACTCCCTAAAAATAGTCCTTCCATATGCAAAAGCAAGAATGAGGAGAGGCTTCTGCCCCATAGGAGAGTTCTAGACGTTGTGTATCAGAAGCTACATAGTAAAATATATTTATCCCTTTTGGGTTATTGCTGTCACTTATATGCATATCTCATACTGGCTTCATTGTACGTTCAATAAGACAATCCCTGTTTTGATGAAAGCCCCATTCTTTGCTTCCCCTTCAAAGAAATGAAAAATACCAGTTTGGTAACAAAGAGCACTTAGCACTGTTAAGGAGGAGGGAACAAGGATAGTGCTGGTATGTTGTATGCATAGTAAGAATTGCTACCGGGGACTGACTGATTGTCTTACTATATGTTATGAGAGCATGGCCCAGCAGGTTTCCTCCCTCTACTGTCAGAAACTTCCCTTGAAAGACTCTGATCAGCAAGACTACCCAGAGACCTAGAGACCTTGAAATGCAGCTGGGGCATAGCCAGTATATCATCTCTATAGAAAGAAAATGTCCACTTAGCTTAGCTTCTCTCTCCCTTCTAAAATTCACCTTTCTAAACCAACATACAGAAGCTCTTAACTAATTTTTGTTTGTACCTAGGGACAGCTTGATATTCAATAAATTGCATTATTAATAGTAATAATGTATTTCATAGCTCCAACCACACAGAGCCCAATAAATCTTAAATAATAACAATAATGGAAGTATATGATTAGCTAATGAGTGATTATAAAGTACTATACAAATATAAAGTGCCACACAGGCACATAATTATACTCCACTGGGTTAAGTGAAAGAGAAAGCAAAGCAATGCGAAAGGGGGGCATTTGACTGAGCAGAGTATTCAGCTTCTTAAAACCAAAGCCAAGTCTCTGCCAGTTATAACACTCACATTCCTCCAATGGTGACAGTGGCACAGGTACGCTCTGAAAAGGCAGGCACCGTTTCTGTGGCTGGGCTGGCTGGTCTAATGTAGTCCACAGTCACATTGACCTGGAAATCAATAATCAAGAGTGTTAGGTTTAGAAGTCTATGACATCTCAGTGGCAGTCATGGACACTTGCACAATCAGCTCAGGTAGACTTTATTGGTCTGAGATAAAAGCAACAACAAAAAGTCAGCTAACACATAGCAGAAAAAAAGACCTATAAAAGACATAATGGAGAAAGGACAGTACCCAGAACCCACCAAAAGCTCTTGAAGCTAAAAAGAACATTTTGATTAAGAAATGTCCTAAGACTCAAACAACACAAAGACAATATATAGATGATGAGAAAACATTGGCAACGATGGTCCACTCAAAATCTCACTAGGTAACTGCAATTTCAAGCAATGGAATATGCGCTGAGGATGGTGCTTGGTAATAAACCATTTGGCTGCCTTGTACAAGACTCTACGTTGAATCTTCAGTTTTGCAAAGGTATCCCTCTACCCTATGTTGTGGAGGGACAGCTTTAGTTTTATAATCTGGGATAATACAAAGGCTTTGCAAGAGTCTGGAGCAAAGGAATTCTCATTCACCCCTGCTGGGAATGCAATCACCATTGATATCAAATGTTGGAAAACAGTTCAGTAATTTCTTAAACAACTAAGCATAAATTCAGAAATATCTCCTTGAATTTACTTGAGAGAGTTGAGAAGACGTGGAAGTTAGCAGTAGTTTTGTTCACAGCTGACAATAATTAGAGGCAATGATGGTGACCTTCTGGAGATTAATAGAAACTGGGAAATCCTGATGGTGGACTATTATTCACTACAGAAATGAACATGAACAGACACAGAGGAAGCTCAAATGTGTATTATTAAATGCAAGAAGCAGTGTCCTAAACCTAAAGCCTCTCTAAAAGAATAGTTTGTTTTTAAAAAGAAATTAAGAAAAACACTGATTGAACAAAAGTCCTATATGAGACAAATTCTACTGAATCTACTAGGTTGGCAGAATTCTTGAACCACCACCAGATGTTACAACAAAATAATTTAGACCATTTCTGCATCAAACACCTGTGTCTAAATATATGACTTGCCTCCTCAGAAAGACTGCATGAAATTTCAGTCTACCCTAACTTCTCCTGGGCCAAGTAAAGAACCATCAAAAGGAACAAGATGGCAATCACAAGGGTGGTTGGATCTGATTTCACAGTGTCTAAATCGAAGTGACACATCTAACTAGGTTTAATAGCAACACGGTTGGAGTTAGGAAGGTTTGAGGGGGGATAAAAGGTATACTAGGACAGAGGAGACCAGAAGAATCATTAAGTTTTCAATGAACAAAGAACATGCAAACAAATAGAAAGCTGCATGCATAAAATGAGACCAGAGTACGAGAAAGAAACTGTGAGGATACTGAACAATACTATCTCCTTATGAAATAGTTTAATATAAGTGTGTTCATATGTCATAACTAATTATGTGGGATTCATTAGGGAACATTACAGGTCATATCTGTAAGCTTTGGTTTGGGCCTTAGCCAAGCTTTATATATCTACAGTAAAGACAAACTCTGACTCACGCAGCATGAAGCCATTTATTTCTGAGTAAAGAATGCCTTTTCTAAGTACATCTAAAGACAGCATACTGTACAGACATTAAGTTCATGTATATTACTAGTCAACACCAATCCAATCCTTTTAGTTTGTCTGTTCTTCACAAACGTTTTAAAAACAAAACAAGAAGGGACTCAGGAGATGTTTCAGTTGGTAAAGTGCTTCCCACAAAAACATAAGGGTTTGAGTTCTATTCCCAACG